>NC_044038.1:222033383-222333383 GCF_901765095.1 Microcaecilia unicolor | reverse complement strand
GACAAAAGGAACAGAGTCTAGCATTGGCAGTAGAAGGGGACGGATAAGAGAGATTTATATTACAATGGGGCAGGGTTTTTGTGCACCAAGGACTGGGTTGAAAACCTCTGCAATGGGGGAGGGGGGTCTGATGTGCTTGTTTGCCTTAGGCCTATCAGAGGGTTACAATTGCCCTGATTATAGACATTTAAAAGCTGAAACAGTAATTATTCAGATTACAATTCCTGTTGCATGTCTCTCTGTGTCAGGTGTTCAGCGCTGCATGCGTCTGGTAGCGCTATACAAATGCTAATAATAATAATGGGTTTGAAACTTACTGACCATATCACCCTGTAAGTACATTCCATGAATTGGTTTCCTATTGCCTATATGGTGAGAGTTTGGCGTTTTACCATTTTAAAACACATTTTTCATGAGGATCTGACTATTAAAAAAAAATTTTGACAAATGCACTTAGGGCCCCTTTTACCAAGCTGTGGCAAAAGGGGGCCTGCACTGGCATCAGCCCGTGTTTTTGACACATGCCAAGGCCCCCTTTTACTGCAGCAGGTAAAAGATAGGTCTTTCTTTTTTTAAAAAGCAATGGCCATGCAGCAAGTGAAGAACTTGCTGCATGGCTATTTCAAAGGGGGCGCCCCGCCCTTACCACTTGACATCTAGGGAAGTGGAGGGTTGCCAGGTCTGCGGGTTTCCCGCCCAATTGGGCGGCTTTCCTGTTGCGGGCAATTTTTGCTGGCTGGGGGAAATTGGGCGGTTTTCTGGGGCTTCTATTGGTCCAATTTGGTCCAATAGAAGCCCTGCAGAGGCTGGTTAACGCTGTCGGGGGCGGGGTTAGTGACATCATGGCCCGCGTCAGGTGCGGGGTTAGTGATGTCGGGGGCGGGGTTAGTGACGTTGAGGGTACGTCGGGGCGGGGTTTAACTTTGGGCTCGTTTTGGGCGGGGAAAATTGATCTTGTGCTCTGACCTGAGGAAGGCTCTACCCCCGAAAACTTGTCAAAAACTATAATTATTAGTTCCACTCCTTCAGGGGTAGGGTGATCACTGAAGGATCCTGCAGCAGCCAGACCCCCTGCAACCAGCCACAGAATTGATGAAAAGACTGCTTTTGACTCATAACCACTTCTAACCACTCGCCTCCACCTACCCTCCTCTCCTCCTTCCTGTACACATTAATTGATTTGATTTGCTTACTTTATTTTTTGTCTATTAGATTGTAAGCTCTTTGAGCAGGGACTGTCCTTCTTCTATGTTTGTGCAGCGCTGCGTACGCCTTGTAGCGCTATAGAAATGCTAAATAGTAGTAGTAGTAGTAGTAGAATGTTGCTACTATTGGAGATTCTACATAGAATGTTGCTACTATTGGAGATTCTACATGGAATGTTGCTATTCCACTAGCAACATTCCATGTAAAAGGCTGCGCAGGCTTCTGTTTCTGTGAGTCTGACGTCCTGCACGTATGTGCAGGATGTCAGACTCACAGAATCAGAAGCCTGCGCGGCCACATTGGTGATCTCGTAACCACTCGCCTCCACCTACTCTCCTCTCCTCCTTCCTGTACACATTAATTGATTTGATTTGCTTACTTTATTTTTTGTCTATTAGATTGAAAGCTCTTTGAGCAGGGACTGTCTTTCTTCTATGTTTGTGCAGCGCTACTACGCCTTGTAGCGCTATAGAAATAAATAGTAGTAGTAGTAGTGTGCAGAGCCTGGACTCTTTCAGTAATACTTGGGGACCACAGGTCATTTTTAGCAGGCAATGGAAAAGGTGCCAGTACTCAGAGTCAGTAACCCCCCCCCCTCCCCCTCCCCGAAAAAAGCCCTGGTTCCACTAAAATGGTATCACATTATTTTCCTTCGTTTTGTTTTCTATTTTTTTTTTACCAGTTATCCTCAACCCTACGCTTACTGGCTGAAAGGGGCCGAGCGCGTCCTGCGTGATGACGACGTGCGCATCGCCGTGACGTACCTCTCGCTCGTGCAGAAAGCGGCAGTAGTAGGCGGAGCCTGGGCAGAAGTGGAGTAAACAAACGTCGCCGGGTGTCGAAGGTGCTTCAGGCTTCGAGATGGGAGCCGTCCTCGGTGTCAGCTGGGTAGGGAAAGGAAAGACCCGGGTTGTATGAGCTCCGCGCTCCTTCCGAGCCTTGTAATTCTCTTCTCCTCGCCCCGGTTACGGTTTCCGGGAGCTGCGGCCTTCAGTCCTCCTTCCTCCGCAGTTGGAGAGCTGCTGTGGTGAAGGGGTCGCTGCCCCTCCCTGGTTATCAGACGGCCCCATCCCCCTCACTCCGTCCCTTTTCATAAGCTGCAGTGGTCTCCCTTCCATCCTGTTACCGTCACTGAGGCTTATCCCCTGCCTAGTAGTACGAGTAGCTGCTTAATTCGTACACAGGGCCGGTCTTAGCAAGTGCGGGGCCCTGTGCAGACCAATTTGATGGGGCCCCATCCTAGCCCCGCCCCACTCCTCCGAGCCCCAGGGCCCCCCCCCCTCCTCCTCCTGAGCTCCAGCCACCCCTTCCTCTGAGCTCCAGGGCTGCCACCTCTCCTGCTGAGCTCCCTCCGAGCTCCAGGACCATCCTCTGAGCTCCAGAGCCCCCTTCTCCCTCCCCCCCATCTCCAAGGCGCCCCTCCCTCCGAGCTCCAGGGCCCCCCACCCCTTCCTCTGAGCTCCAGGGCTGCCACTTCTCCCGCTGAGCTCCCTCCGAGCTCCAGGACCATCCCCCCCTCGCTCTGAGCTCACTCCAAGCACCAGGACCATCCTCTGAGCTTCAGAGGCCCTTCTCCCTCCCTCCGAGCTCCAAGGCCTGCCTCCCTTCCCCCCCCAGCTCCAAGGCTCCCCACCCCTTTCTCTGAGCTCCAGGGCTGCCACCTCTCCCGCTGAGTTCCCTCCGAGCTCCAGGACCATCCTCTGAGCTCCAGAGCCCCCTTCTCCCTCCCTCCGAGCTCCAAGGCCTCCCTCCCCCCCCCCCCAAGCTCCAAGGCTCCCCTCCCTCCGAGCTCCAGGGCCCCCCACCCCTTTCTCTGAGCTCCAGGGCTGCCACCTCTCCCGCCGAGTTCCAGAGCCCCCCTCCCTCCAAGGCAGGGGCGTAGCCAGACAGCAGATTTTGGGTGGGCCTAGGCAAGAAGTGGGCGGGCACCAAGTGTTCTCCACCCCACCAAAAAAATATCTCAGCTGGTGGAAAAATGCTTCTCTCCACCTTGGCAGTCTGCAGCAAACATGAACTGAGAATTGAGCATGCGTAGGTGCCTGTATTGTGGAGAGCAGCATTTTCGTTACCATCAGGGGGAAGTCTTCAGCTAGCAGAGATTGGGATCCCCACCAGCTACTGCTAAATGTATACTACTGTTGGGTGGGCCTGAGCCCTATGTGGGTGGGCCCTGGCTATGCCACTGCTCCAAGGCTCCCCTCCCTCCGAGCTCCAGGGGCCTCCCGCCCTCCCTCTGAATTTTAAAAATCATTTTACCTCGTTGGGTTACAGCGGCAGGCAGCAGCAGCAGTGAAAAGCGTGCGAGCTCGGCACTTCAGGAGCCTTCCTTTCTCTCTCTCAGCTCTGGTCCCAACTCCCGCCCTCATTTCCTGTTCTGCAAGGGCAGGACCAGAGCTGAGAGAGGGAAGGGAAGGCTCCTGAAGTGCCGAGCGGCTCACACGCTTATCACTGCTGCCGCCTGCCGCCATAACCCCGACGAGGTAACTTAGATGACTTTTAAAATTCAGAGGGAGGGGGACTGGAACTCGGGCAGTTGAGGCGGAGTTCAGGCACGCCATGCGGGGCTCCCTTGAGCGCGAGGCTGTATGCGGTCGCCTCGCCCTAAGACCGGCCCTGTTCGTACAGTTTCATTTGTGGCGAAGAGGCGGTATGGGTGTTTATTCCGTAGAAGGGGAGTGTACGATTAGTTCTTAAGGCCTGAAATTGTATTCTGCCAAGGAAAGCAAGATGATTAGGATCGTTTTTAGGAACGTGTGTGCCTGTACTCGCAGGAGGGATGGGGGGAAGAGAAGGGATGGGTGGTGGGCTGTTTATCAGGAAACATTCCTGATTAGAGGAATGAAACGTATGCGACCTTGGTAGCAGGCATCCGTTGTGAGCTAATTCTGAAATGTAGATGTGCTGTGTAAAAGTTGAAGACATTTATTTGAGAAAATTTGTTGCGAAGCACGTGCTTGATATCAAAATATAGATGGGAAAATTAAAAGAAAAAGTATGCAGAATATGGGTGCTGAACAGTTAAAACATATTTGCTTTGTGAAAAGGTTTAGCAACCTACTGAGTACTAGTATTTTTATCAACTTGCTTGTTACTTCGGACAGTAGCATATCTTTATTGTTGAGACTGATTACAAGCATGAAAAGTGAACCTACAAAACATGAAAAATGAACCTACAAAACAATTATTTAAAACTACATTTGAGACTTCTTCCAGTGACACACATTTTTTAAATGGTGACCTAATTTACTTTCAGCTTGTAGACACTGTGCTTGCTTTGGATAGGTTGTTAATTACTAGGAGAGTCTCAACATTCTCGAATGGCCTGTCAGTGTTGACGTAACGAAACAGTTCATCAAAAATGTTGTCTTGTATTCAGCTGTCAAGCATATGATTTATGATTAATTAAAACTTGCTAAACATAAACCATGTCAAAGTGGTTTACAAAATTACAACAAAATCGTAAGAAAAGAGCTCCAATTCTATAGATGTAAAACTCACCCTCAACGTTCTATTGGCTGCTGACGTCACTGAAGCCAAGGTTCGTATGTTCGAAGCTCTGAAGCCTCGAAAATCACAGTCTCTGGGCCCCGCCCTCGCGTCAAACATTATGACGTTGAGGGCGGAGGCGGAGCAATTCACCGCCCTCACGTCAAACTTTATGACGTTGAGGGCGGAGACAGAGCAATTCACCCACATCGATGACGGGTGGGGGGGGGCCACAGGAAAGCCTTGCTAGCGCCTGTTTCATTGGCTTAAGAAACGGGCCTTTTTCTACTAGTATTTATAGGAAAGACCAGTACACACAAGACCACACATACTCCCCCCCCCCCCCCCCAAAAAAAAAAAAAACTCACACATAACACCTCTTAGGAGATGAGTCCACAGCATTGAAATACCCAGAGACAAAATAGCATAACTTCCAACCACTGAATCCAGGTAGCCATTACTCTTTTAAACCAAAAGCTTGCATAAAGAAATATATCTTTAGTAATCCCTTAAAATTCTTGAAAGAACTTTCTGCCCTTAAGTCATTCGGCAATTGAATCTACAGAAAGGAAACTAACCAAAAGAATGCCTTTTCTCTAGTAGACTCCCATCATGCTTTAGAGAGAGGAGGCATCACTAATTTGTGTGCCATAATAGACCTAAGAGCCCACCTGGGAATGTACGGTATCGCAGTACATGCTAAGTATGATGGAATCTCGGTGTATAACGCTTTATATTTTCTGCAGTGCTTCCAAATCTCAAGGGGGTGTGTTAGGACATTGTGGGATTTGGTCGTTCCTAAGATCTGGATGTTTTTCCGCCATAATGGAACAAGACGAAAATGTGCAGGACTAAAACTAAGACATTCTGAACTTGACCTGTTTTAATAATGACTGAGCCACAACAAAGTGGTCTAATTGACGACTACTGAAAGAATCAAGGAATGACCTCCCCTTACTCCCCCAGTGGTCACTGACCCACGCCCAACCCACAAAAGATGTAAAAGAAACAGTACATATCAACCTCTATGACAGCCTCAGAGGTTATAGCCAGTCCTATTAGTGCAGCAAGCAGGTCCCTGGAGTAGTCTAGTGGTTGGTGCAGTGCATTGTGGAGAAGGGGACCCAGGCCCATAATTCACTCTGTTACACTTGTGGTGGAATGTTCCAGTTCTCCAAAACCCACCAAAAACCTACTATACCCTGCTGCACACTACAATAGTCCTTATGGCTGCACGTGTCACCTATATGTGAATACAGCAGGTTTTTGGTGGGTTTTGGAGGACTCGCCATACAGTATAAGGGAGCAATGGTGAGATGTGTACCTGGGAGCTTTTATGTGAAGTCCACTGCAGTGCCCCATTGCTCTCCTGGGATGTCTGCTGTCTCCTACATCCCAATAGCTTGATTTTGTGCATTTTTCACTTGAACTTTTTTTTTTTTTGTTTTGAAAATGGACCAAGAAGATAAATGCACAGAAAACACAAACATCCAGCAAGTGGCCATTTATGAAAAAAAAAAAAATAGCCGTTTTGCTGTTTCGAAAATGATTATATTTGCTATTTGGATTCTGGACATTTTGAGCTTCAACATCATATCAAAAATGCCCCTCCATGTAACTTTGTAAGTCTGTGCTTTGAAAATGAGCACCATGGACTCCAACCTTTTATTCTAATTGCTGCTAAATGTTCTAATACTTTTGAACTATTGTTTCTTTCAGGTGTCATGTTTGTGCAGCGGTGCCTCATGTTTGCTGTGTGGATGCTGTCCCAGTACTAACAATTCCACAGTGACACGTCTCATCTATGCCTTTCTTCTCCTTCTTAGTACTATTGTTGCATGTATAATGCTGGCACCTGGCATGGAAGTACAGCTGAATAAGGTAATTGAGAGAATATCAGTAATCTAATAATCTAAAAAAAATTGAACCTGAGGATGTTGCTTAATTGAAACTTCCAGTAATGCCAAAACCTGCATCATAAAGGTTTACTAGTTTGAACAGGTATAACGCAAATAAAAATATAACTTGTATATGCCCAGTTTTCCTCTTTCATCAGACTGTAACCTGCTCATAATCATTTGGTGGGAAATTAACCTGCTCATAATCATTTGGTGGGAAATTAACCTGTTTTGCATCTTCCTCACTGGTTACCATCATAGGACTCCTTTTCCATTAGGGTAGGTGAGATCCTACATAGCAGACAGCTGAGGAAGGGGAAGGAAGCGCATTGCATCTTTCTGAGGATGACTAGTATCAGTTGCTCACCTATCTACCAGACACGTGAAGAGTTTTTTGAATTCTAATTTAATTAGATAATAGTTGCAAGTTAGGGGTGAATTCTGTAAATGGCACCAAAATGACTTGGCCACTGTTGGAAGCAGGATACTGAGCTTGATGGACCATTGATCTGACCCAGTATGGCTGTTCTTATAAGTCATGCCTAAAGTGATGCAAATGTCGGCACCTAAATTTACGTGTGGTGCCCCCTTGTTCTATAATTGCGCACAAAACTGGAATCCACACCCACGCTCTGCCCCGACACGCCATGACCCTCCCTTGTCTGGGATGCAGGTAAAATTTAGGTGCGATCACAGGCTGAAATTTAAGCACATGTTGATTTCAATTAATGCTAATTGGTGCTAATTGGCTAATTCAATTGTGCATGCAAATTGGGCACACACCCAAATTTTCTATAATGCACTGCGCCTAACTTCAAACATGCACAGCCAAAAAGGGGCATGGTAATGGGCATTTTGTGGGCGTTCCAAAATTTACCTGCATAGTTATAGAATATGGCCCAGTGTGCCTAAATCTATGCGCTGGTATTTACACCATGTTTTCATTGGCACAAATGAATCTAGGTACAGATTCTAGAATATGCTTAGTTGATATTTCAGCATCTAAATCTATGCGCATCCATTTACGCCAATGAAAACATGGTGTAAAGGATGCGTAGATTTAGGCGCACTAGGCCATTTTCTATAGGCATATAAATTTCAGAATGCCCATGAAACACCCATAATCACACCCCTTTTTGCTCATGCGTGTTAGAAGTTCAGCACACATCTTTACTTAATGAGTTGTGTGCCTAAATTCTAATCAGTGCCAATTTGTGCTCATTATTGCTTAGGTCCTGTTAGTGCTCATTAGCTTGTTAATTTACACGCATTGTTACAGCATCTGCATCGATTTCAGTGTGGATCTCTAAGCTCGCTATATAGAATCCAGGGGTTATTGCTTACAGTCCTAGGCAGTGAACAAATAAACCATCAGAAGTAAACTTTTAAAAACAATAAAAACAGTTGTTTCATATTTCCCACTTGTACTTATGCAATAATCACATATGATTTTTCTCAACATAAAAGTGGGTCTTTCTTTTTGGAATTATGTTTTTACAGATCCCTGAATTCTGTGAAAAGGGATTTGGAACCCATATCCTATACCATGGCTATAAGTGTGAAATGCTGGTTGGATACAAAGCTGTTTACAGGATAAGCTTTGCTATGACTGTATTTTTCTTCTTGTTTGCTCTGATTATGATAAATGTGAAAACCAGCAAGGATCCAAGAGCATATGTGCACAATGGGTAAGTAGAACAGACACAAACTGAAAGAGCCCAATACAATTATAGCAAACATTACTATATTGTGGTGTGGCTTTTTTGTTCCCCCCCCCCCCCCCCCCCCCCCCCATTTAAGACAGAAATATGAAACTTGTCTTTGGGCGTTAGATTAAGGTACCTGCCCATTGGATTCATGCCCTGTTTCTTTGTTACTAGTAATGGCTGATTAGTTATCATATGAGTCACTCATTTAGTTGTTGCACTCGGGCAAGAGTGTTTTCCGTTAGGATTTAAAGAGATTTTACTTTGCCCAAAAATCAAAGATTTATTTATTTATTTTTTTGGTTACGTTTGTACCCCGCGCTTTCCCACTCATGGCAGGCTCAATGCGGCAGGCAATGGAGGGTTAAGTGACTTGCCCAGAGTCACAAGGAGCTGCCTGTGCAGGGAATCGAACTCAGTTCCCCAGGACCAAAGTCCACCACCCTAACCACTAGGCCACTCCTCCACTCTCTGATGAAAATGGGAATGTGACTTGTAGAAATTTACAGTTGGCCAATAGTAGTAACATTTCTAGGACCAGCAGCTACTAAACAGTGACAGCTTTTCCTGAATGATCACAATTGGCTTGAACACTCATAGTCAGGCCTTAAGTTAAACTCTACTCCAAAAGCTGTATTGATAGCTATGACAGAAGAACCCAGACTTTTTCTGGATAAGGGTCGGGATCGTCTAATCATACAAATGAACCATATTGCTGCCTTTTGACATAGTAAATCATAATTGTCAACCTGGTAAGCTTTGTGACATTGGTATTACAGGAAAGATGTTTACTTGGTTCTGAGAGTTTTTTTTAGAAGGTAGAAGCAGTAAAGTTCAATTTAATAATTGAACCTCTCAGAATGTGGGATACCCTAGAGATCCCCAGTGCCACCCATTCTTACCTACCATTATTGACTCAGGCACTTGCCCAACATGGGGTTCCATTCTACTCATGCTGATGATATACAAATAATTATTATTGTCACAAGAAGATGGAACAATTAATAATTTTTTCAAGTTGTAATGATTGGATGTTAGACGGTTATTTAAAAATTAGGGATGTTAATATTTTTAATCACACAGTCACATAAAGCACGCCTCACATTTCCTCCTGTAAAATGCAATATATAGATGTAAGTTCTCAGAACTTTGACATATTTCAATTACTAGACTAAAAATGAAATCATTTATCTTACCTTTTCTGTCTGGTGATTTTTATCTTTCTAATTATCTCATTCCCTGTCTCTGGTTCTGCTTCCCTCTGCTCCAAGCACAGTTTTGTGCTCTGAACTCTGTTTCATGGGCCTCCTGTCTATTCACTGTTACTCTTTTTTGCTCCTCCTTTGTTTCCTGCCGTATATCCATCTTTTACATTCAGCTTTCTTCCATTTTAATTCCTCCTTAAATCTATCTAGTTCCCTTCCCTCCGTTCATGGGCACTATCTCCTTTTCCCTTCCCCTCCTCTCCAGGGGCACCGTCTCCTCTTATGTCACTTCCCCTTCCCTCCAGGGGCATCATCTCACGTACTAACCCCACTTGCATGTTTTTCTCTCTGCCGTGCCTCCCCCTGCGCTCTGGTATCTTTCTCTTCTACACCCATGCATGTGCTTCAGCAGCTTTTTTTTTTTTTTTTCTTCTGCCGACCCCCCCCCCTTCCCTTTCACCGGCATCTAATCACCCCTCCCCATCTACCTGGAGACCCTTCAAACTTGCCTGTACAGACGGCAGCGCTAAGCACACGCTGCTTCTCTCTAGCCAGAACCCTTTCACCAGCATCTAATTCCCCCTCCCCATCTATCTGGAGACCCTTCAAACTTGCCTGTACAGACGACATCTAATTCTCCCTCCCCATCTACCTGGAGACCCTTCAGACTTGCCTGTACAGACGGAAGCGCTAAGCACATGCTGCTTCTCTCTAGCGTCCTGCCCGCAGGAAATGGGACGTTTTATCAGAAGAGGCAGGATGCTAGAGAGAAGCAGCGTGTGCTTAACACTGCCGTCTGTACAGGCAAGTACCGAAAGCCACTGGGGGAATTTGATTAATATATTAAAATTATGAACGCAAGTAAAAATTTTAACGCATTAATCATGTTAAAAAACACACTAAATGTGCAGCCCTATTAAAAATTAATCCTGATAAAACATACCCTTTGTTCACAGAACAATACATGGTCTAGCTCCAAGCTATATGTCTGAACTAATCGACTTACCAATTAGAAACACAATTGAATCAGCCAGAACATACTTAACTCTTCACTTCCCAAGTCGTAAAAGCCTGAAGTATAAATCAACATATGTGTCAAGTTTCTCTTACATATGCACACAGCTCTGGAATTCTGTTCCAAAAACGCCTAAAATCTACAAATAATCATCTAGAATTCTGAAAAAACCTAAAAACCTGACCTGTTCAAGAAGGCATATCCCACAGTATCCGACATAAACACCGAATAATGAAATATGGCATTTTAATCAGGAAACGGACAGTTTTCAACCCCGACGCATGATCACACCCTAACATTTTGTCTGAGTCACCCCAACCTATTTACCGATACTTCTTTACTGTGTTTGTCACTGTAATAGTACCCCTATACTGTATTTGTTCACACCGGAGTCTGTAACCACCTCTCTGGAAGTATGTAAGCCACTTTGTGCCTACTAATAAGTGGGAAAAGGTGGGATACAAATGTAATAAAGGTTGTAAAGATCAGTCCCCTCTCACTGATGTTCTATTGAGTGGGGTATCTATTCCTTTATCTGTCGATATCAAAAGCTTGGGAGCAATTTATTGATAGTGCATTGACTGTTGACAAATGGGTATCAACTGCTGTGAATAAAGGTTATCTTATTCTTCAGTTAGTTCTCCAAACTAGCCCTTAGTTAAATGAAATTCATTTGAAACAGGTTATTCAAGCTGTGATTATGTCTCATTTGTATTATTGGAACCTGGTATGTTTAGGTTTGACTAAGAGATCTCTTGCTGTGTTGTAAGGGTCCCCTACCCCCTTCAGTTTTTAGAAGAAAGATCAAGACCTAGCTCTTTGAACAAATGTTAGAAAATACAGGATAATAATACAAGTTTTTGTGCCATTTGTATGAAATTCCCAAATTTCTGCCAGCTCAGTGACTAAGCCCTGGCACAATTTTCTCAATTCTGTTACATTTAGTGGGCCTTTTACAAAGACGCACTAGTGTTTTTAGCGTGCGCTAAAAATAAGTGTGCGCTAAACGCCAGAGATGCCAATATATTCCTGTGGGCGTCTAGCATTTAGCACATGCTAAAAACACCCCCTTAATTAGGTTTGCCAGTACAGTCAGGGACTTAGTTTTTATTCACGATAGTAACTTCATCCTGTTGAGAATGTGTGCGGAGAGCAGAGGAGCCAATGTTCTGTTTGCTCATTTTGTCATCTTCTGAAAATATTTGATATTTCCAACAAAATAATTAGAAAAAGGTAATAGAGCTGTTGTATAAAGTAATTTTCAATATCTTCTCTTCCATGTTTCAGTAGTTTATTTTAATTTTTAATACCTTTTGTGTTGCCAACCCGATCTGTCTGTGTGCAAAAATGAGAGTAAATGATAAGCCCTCCCTTTTTTTCTTAAAATCTAAATTAGGTTCTGGTTCTTCAAAATTGCTTCTATCATTGGCATCATGGTGGGAGCCTTTTATATTCCAGAGGGACCTTTCACAACAGGTATGGTGTGCATAATATCATTACTATTTATATCAAGTGTAGACCAGTTGTATCTTCTTATATGTAATACGCATTTGGAGTGTCAAATTGTTTACCATTCAGTTTACTAACATGTAGTCCAGATTAAGTACTTTTACATTTGTGTATGTGTACTATGAAAATCTATTTTTTATGCTTAAGGTGTTGCTACACTTTCTTCTGGATAGTTTGTCGATAGGAAAACTAAGGGGGTCTTTACTAAAGATTAGTGCATTTATCTGTAGCAGGCCTTTAGAAATAAAATAGGTCCTGTGGCAGATAACATATACTAATCTTTAGTAAAAAAAAACAACAACCTAATTTTCTTTAGAGAGCAGTGTTTTGAAAATGTGAAACACAAAAGAAAGAAATGATGTAGTGATATGAATCATGTTATACTAGACAAAACAACTAACTTGCTTTGTCATGATTCTGAGCTTAACTTTTTGATTTTCTTCCTGATGTATGCTTGAGAATAGACACACAAGAAACAGTGAAGGTGACCCAAAAAGGAAGGCTGGACAATGTTTCTCTTTTTTTCTGAATTGAAAATTTATTGGCAATCTTAACGGGCCTGCCTCAGGAGTCTCACATGCAATATTAATGAATACAGTACATATATATGATTGAATCTCAATTCAGGAAAAAGACTGTAGAATCGATCAGTGTCTGATATGAATGTGGCGGGAAGACAAACTAACCGCCAATTAGTGTTAGGCTTAAAAGCTCAACATAAAATATCCAACAATTCTCAGGACTGGCGCTGAAAGTGTCTCCGGTCTGGAAAGTAAAAACCCTTGAGAATAGATACAGAAGGTGCTGGTAAAAGCACCAAGGGAAGTAGATAACCAGAGATGGAACACAAGGTTCTTATCCACTAACAATTGCTATATTAGTGGGTCACAATATATGAGGCAGCATGGTTTTTACCAAAGGTAAATCGTGACAAATGAATCTGATTTGATTTCTTTGACTTGGTGACCAGAGAATTGGATCAAGGACATGGCTAGATGTAATCTAAATGGATTTCAGCTAAGCCTTTGACACAGTTCCTCATAGGAGGCTGTTGAATAAACTCAGCAGGCTGAAGTTAGGACTCAAAGGCCCAGATGCATGAAAGACATTGGTAATTCCCGTTCCCTACCAATTCCATAGCGAATCGGTAGGGAACGGGAATGCATCAACGATAGGGAATGCAAATGAGCTACTCGTTGTAGCTCATTTGCATTCTCTAATCCTTCGGTACCTGAGTTGGAGAATCGGGACGTCCCTTTAGATTAGGCTCCTCTTCCTGGTCTCTTCAGCCAATCAAAGCGGGCTTAGCTGGCTGTTGTCAGCGAAATGCGCTTTGATTGGCTGAAGAGACCAGGAAGAGGAGCCTAATCTAAAGGGACGTCCCGATTCTCCGGCAACCAGGAAAATAGAAAAATTTCGCTGTTGGAGGGGTAAGTGGCGCGGCTAAAACTCAGAAGGGGGGAAAAAAACACGAGCGCCGGCAGAACAAAAAACTGCAAAAAAAAAAAAAAGTCTCCTCTCAGAAGCGCAGGGAGAGTACGTCCTTAAAGGACGCCCCTCACCTGGGCTCCCTGCTTTTTTTTTTTTTTTTCTTTTTTACCTTTTTTGGGGGCCCTTTTCCTTTCCGATTCCCTCACAGGAGCCCTAACAAGAGGTCAGACATCTCGTTAGGGTTCCTATGGTAAGGGAATCGGAAAAACGGTAGTGCATCTGATTATAATGGGCTGCAACGGTACTGCAGCTCATTATAATAGCTTTTCAAACATTTGCATTCCGTTTTCGTTGCCTGCTACCGTGGCAGGGAAAATGCCCTTAGTGCATGCCTGGGGTGAACTACTTGCGTTTTAAACTGGCTGGAACCAGTTTAAAACGCAAGTTGTGGGCTCGTTAGGTTTTGTGCATCTGGGCCAAAGAGGCATATTTTCAAAGCACTTAGCCTTCCAAAGTTCCATAGAAACCTATGGAACTTTGGAAGGCTAAGTGCTTTGAAAATATGCCTCAAAGTGGTAAACTGGATTAGAATCTGGTTTTCAGATGTCAGAGGGTGGTGGTTAATAGAAACAAGATGGCAGATAATGGCCAAATGGCCCATCCAGTCGACCCATCCTCAGTAACTCCTAACTCCTCCTTTTCCTAGGAGATTCGATATGCCTGTCCCAAGCTTTCTTAAATTTTGACACAGTCCTTGTCTCCACAACCTCCACCGGGAGGCCATTCCACGCATCCACCACTCTTTCCGTTAAAAAGTATTTCCTTAGATTCTTCCTAAACCTATTTCCTCTTAATTTCATACTATATCCTTTCAGTTTTCCTTCATTTAAACAAGGCTCACCTCCTGTACAGTAACGCCATTGAGGTTTTTAAACGTCTCTATCATATCCCCCCTCTCCCAGTGTGTACATTTTGAGGTTCATAAGCCTGTCCCTATATGTTTTATGACAGAGACTGTTTACCACTGCTGACTTATTGCTGTTAGCAGTATGTTTTGCTGCAAGGGCCAGTGGGTACAAGAAATTGGTAGTCTTTAGAGCTTCTCTTAGTCTCCACAGATAGCAAAGTGAAAACTAAGATGTCCTAACCATAAAGATGTAGACCACTGTATCCCCTGCCTTATACTTCTTTCCGTTTCCATCACTTTTCTGTCTCACCCTATCAGGCCTTCAGTTCTCTACATCCCCAGATCCTTCCCAACAGTCTCTTAGCATATGAGTATGGGCACCACGGGACTTAAACTCAAAGAGCCATGTTGTGCCAGAGAAGCTACAAACTGCAGAGCAAGGGTGGCCTTGTGGTGGAGCAGCGAAGAGACAGGTGGATATGCTAGACCGTAGTAACTCCATTTGCATTGTTCTCTCTGCAGCCTGCCTTGTCCACCCAAGTTTTGCAGGGGAGGATAACTACCATTGTATAATTAGCTTTAGGGAGCCCGTAGATAACGTTTGCAAAGAACATTTTTAGAGTTGGAGAGTTTTAAGTTTACTTTTGTTACTAGGACATGTCGTGAGCTTGTTTTATATACTTTGATGCCTTTTAGTCTGGTTCATAATTGGCACTTCGGGAGCCTTCTGCTTCATCCTCATTCAGTTGGTTCTTCTGGTGGACTTTGCACATTCATGGAATGAATCCTGGGTTGGCAAGATGGAAGAAGGGAATTCAAAACGTTGGTATGCTGGTAAGTATTTTTCCATCAGATTATTTTTAAAACGTCTTGTTACTGCTTCACCAGTTAGATTTGTTAAGCATGCACTTCAGCTGTTCAAAGTGTTTGAGAGAAAAATACTTAGCTATGTATTTTGTTTTATTTTGAATGGATTGGATCATTTCACCATGATGTGATATAGGGAGCACTAGAAAGGAGCATCAAAATAAGATGGCCAACAAGCTTTCATAGTAGTGACCTGCATTAATTAATGTTAATGTTTTCTTTTTCAGCTTTGCTGTTTGTCACTGGTTTGAACTATATTCTGTCTACAGTATTTATTGTTCTCCTCTATGTGTTCTACACTAAGCCAGATGACTGCACCTTGAACAAATTCTTCATCAGCTTTAATATGATTATTTGCATAATTGTATCCATCATATCCATCCTTCCAAAAGTACAGGTAGAGTATTATGTGTTGGGTTATGTGTGAAATATTTGAATGTGTGGAGAGCTATCTTTCTTTCTTTTTTTTTTTTAAACAGGCCATTTAATTACTGTTGCAGATATGTACATAAGTACTTGTATAAAAAATTACACTCTGGCAAATAAAAACACTTATACTTGCTTTCAGGCAGATATCTCAGTTTAATATGCGTCCAGTAGTAGAAATTCCACTCGGTATGTATGCATGTGTATATAAAATGTAGATATAGATTTGAGAGAGTGAATATAATGGAGTGGAGGAGTGGCCTAGTGGTTAGGGTGGTGGACTTTGGTCCTGAGGAACTGAGCTCGATTCCCACTTCAGGTAGCTCCTTGTAACTCTGGGCAAGTCACTTAACCCTCCATTGCCCCATGTAAGCCGCATTGAGCCTGCCATGAGTGGGAAAGCGCAGGGTACAAATGTAACAAAAATAAAATAGATACTATTGGAGATTCTACATGGAATGTTGCTATTCCACTAGCAACATTCCATGTAGAAGGCTGCGCAGGCTTCTGTTTCTGTGAGTCTGACGTCCTGCACGTACGTGCAGGACGTCAGACTCAGAAGCAGAAGCCTACGCGGCCACATTGGTGATCTGCAAGGGCCGACTTCTACATGGAATGTTGCTAGTGGGACTCTGGGCAAGTCACTTAACCCTCCATTGCCCCATGTAAGCCGCATTGAGCCTGCCGTGAGTGGGAAAGCGCGGGGTACAAATGTAACAAAAATAAATGACATACATGGAGATCCTCACACCTTGCTGTCTCTCGAGTGCATAAATGAAGCAAGAAATTCAGTGTTTGGTCGTAGATCTGAGGATAGAAATATCCATTTTTACTCATTTGCTTATTGTTCCCCAGGTAGTCTCCATCCACACTTGCACTGATAAGAGGGCTAAGGAAGCATGTGACTTTTTTTAATGCATTCCATGAGGGGAAATTGGAATGAAATCATGGTTTCCAAAAAAAAAAAAAAAAAGTTGGATTTTGATAACAGAAAAAAAACATTCCAGTACTAGTATATATGTTCAGTAACTGGCACCTTTAGATTGTGGAGCATAATGCAATCTGAATGGATTATTTAAAAAAAGCATTTTTTTCCAAATATATATTGTGAACCCTTGAGGGTGGGAAGCAGTCACTTTTCTGAGCAGACATCAGGTTTCTAGTTTGAACCAATGAAAAGGTGGTTTGCTGAGATACATTAGAGCACTGGTAAAGTACTGCTTTGTAAATGGCACACTTATCCAATGAACTCTGAAGATTGGAGCAGTTAGTACAAGGGCATCAAGGGAAATAAGCTTGCTAGAAATAAATATTTTTCATTTATGTAAATTATAGATGCATAGCTGGTAGCTTTCTAATTATTTATATTCCACATTTATCCCCCATTTGGTTCCTAGGTAAGTGAAGTCTGCAGAGTGGACAGTTTTGTAGCTCACTTTTTTGCAATTTGGGAGGTGTAGTCTGAGAGAGTTTCTTGCCTCATATTTAGTGTTTCTTTGAGGTACGTTTATTAATGGTACCATATAGTCTGGAGCTGTGCCATTTAGGATTTGAAAGATAGAGAGGTGTGGTAGCCGTGTTAGTCCACTCTTAAAGGTTATCAATGAGGATTTGAAAGATAAAGGTACATGATTTGAAGGTAAGCAGTTGTAATTTGATTAATAAAGGGAAGGCACTTACAAAACAACAGACTTTGTATATGAATCTGGCTGCAGTGTTTTGAGCTGTTTGGAGTTTTTTCAACAGGTACTCCTTGCAGCCAGCATATATGGCATTACAATAATCGAATTGGGATAATGTTCATTATTGTACTAATAGTCTGAATGTTTCTGATGAGAGATAGGGTCTGATCCTTTTTAGTTTCCAAAGAGACCTCAAAGATTTTGTGATTACTGAGGAAACTTGAGTATCAAATGTTAAATGTTTGCTATAATTTATACCTAGAATTTTCAGATTATTGTAAATGGGGAATGAAGTGTTGTCAATTATGAAACTTGTAGTTGTTTTGGTTAAATAGGTTGGTATTAACCGTGAATTTAGTTTTTTATTTATTTGTTACATTTATATCCCACATTTTCCCACCTATTTGCAGGCTCAATGTGGCTTACATAGTACCCTATCGGTTTTCTTTATTTAGCATTAGTTTGGATTTTGAGGCCCTGGTTTCCATCAGATTTAAGCCAAATTAGCTGCAGCTTCCTGCATTGTAAGCCTACTACTGCAAATACACTTCATTGTACTCCATTAAAACATTTACAGATGATATGGGAATTTGTTTTAAATCTGTTTATTAACGATGATAGCAATACAAAATTACAAAAAGAATTATTCTCAAAATAAGTACAAAAGTAAAATATCAAACGGACCAGAAAACATCAAAAAGTTTTACATTTTCTTCCCCCAATCCTATTTAACATCCAGTTTTACATGGGAACCATCACGTGCACTTTCCCTGTCCAAACCACCCCCTCAAAACTCAACACCACTGAGTACAGTGAAATAAAAATACCCCCCCAGGATTGCATCAATAGGTCCAACAAACATGCAGGAATATGCCAGAAGTTGAAAAAAGAACTGTCAGTTCATCCTCCATAGTGGACGAAACAAATCACAACCCAAGGTCCCAAAGACAAAGGTCAAATTCAAACCAAGCAACAAAATTAACAATATGTCCCATATTAGGGGAAGCAGCTAGCTAAGAGCCAACCGTGGCTGGGATAGTGTAGAAAAAAGATGAGCTTGACCCCCATAAGTAATCTGAGGTCAAACAGGAATAAAGTAATGCGATGGAAATCTTCTGTTCATACAACTGAGTGCAAAAAGGAGCAAAAGCTTTACACTGGGCATGAACTCTGGTGGTATAGTCTTAGAAACAAAGTACTTTAAGATTATCATATTCCAAACTCTTCACATGGCGTAATGCGGTTGGCTGGGATAGTGTGGAAAAAAAGATTGAGCTGCCTCCACTGATTAAAAAAAAATTGAGTGACCCCCATAAGTAATCTGAGGTCAAACAGGAATAAAGTAATGCGATGGAAATCTTCTGTTCATACAACTGAGTGCAAAGAGGAGCAAAAGCTTTACGCTGAATATGCACTCTGGCAGTATAGTCTTGGAAACAAAGTACTTTATGATTATCATATTTCAAACTCTTCACATGGCGTAATGCCTAAAGTATTGCATGCTTATGAGCGTAATGACTAACACGGAAGACCACAACACGAGGATGATTACCAGTATTCCTTGAACCCGCTCGACGAGATCACTAATCTTAAAAGGTACTCCCAGAGTGCCCAAGGATAAAGATTGTGGAATCCAACTCTGATACACGCACAAGATCTACATCACTCAGAGTTTCAGCTAGGCCCACGAGACGTAAATTATTGCGTCATGCTCTTCCTTCAAAATCATCGAGTTTATGCTCCATTGTCGAAACTATACTACACAATTGCTCCACTTTCTAAGGAGAATTTTGGGCCTGGGATTCCAATACTCCAACCCGATGCTGCTGTGAATCAAATCAAGATTACCCAAATACTCGTACGCAGCCTCTGTTCTATCGTGAAGCTGTTGTAACTTAGCATCCAACGCCACCTCTACCGCAGCCCACACCTCTGATACAATTTCAGAAGTCCACATGGTTCTTACTGAAGGACTCAGAGTCAATATAGCTGCCATCTTAGCTGATACTCCTTTCTGCTCGATTTTTCTCTTGCGAGGCAACTTTGAAGTCATCTCAATAACTAAGGCTGTCAAATCCACCTCTGGACACACCAACAGGAAGAACCACAGCAGAATGTAAAAATCGCTCATTTCTGACAACGATATAGGTCAAAACTGTGGCGTTTATCGGTGGGAAGACAGAGGAGCCAAGCAGGCAGCCTCTGCTCCTGTTCTAGGCATCACGTGATCTCATCATGGGAATTTGTAACCAGCCTTCCTGTTTGCATTAAACATTAGGTAAAAGCAGTATTAGATGAAGGAGTAGCCTTGTAGTCAGAGCAGCAGGCTGAGAACTAGAGAGTAGCCAGGGTTCAAATCCTGCTTCTCCCATCAATGCTCCTGGTGACTTGGGTAAGTCACATCACCTTTTGTTGTCTCAGGTAAAACGTAGATTGTGAGCGCCCATGGGAAGAGAAGTAATTTGTATTCCCGATTGTAACTTCTTTGAGCTTGGATATAGAAAATTGAGTAATCTAAAATCAAATCCCAGCTCTGACCCTTTGATAGGATCAGGATAAGACATTTTGATATGAATTTGTCTGTTTTCTTTCTTCTTCGATAGGAGCACCAGCCTCAATCTGGCCTTCTTCAATCTTCTTTCATCACCCTTTACACAGTGTTTCTCACTTGGTCTGCAATGAGCAACGAACCAGGTAAACTACATATTCTCCTGAAATTTGATTTAGGTTGTTAAATATTCAGCTGGTGGCATTTTTTGGCCGCTACTGGTGCCATTATGCCCAGATATTCAGTGCCAGACCATGTCCAGGCACAGGCATTGAATATCCAGGTTGGTGCAGCTGGCTATCCCTTATCCAGTTTAGTGCAATATTCTGCACTTAACCACCTAAGTGAAACGGGATAAAGATAGGCCTGAGTTTTTTTTTAATACGGTCCAATTTTGTCCAGTGCCGATACTAAATAGCACTAGCCAGTTAATATCTGCGGATAGCCCGCACAAGTGATTTAACTGCCCAGGAGCCTCTCCTGCCCAGTGAAATTGTTTTGAATAGCCACCCCTAAGTGTCTTTAGTCTCCTTGGTACACTAGCATATATAACATAACAGAAACAAATGCAAAAGAGGAGGATGCATTGGTGAAACTGGCCAGATGTTGAAGACAGTCAATTCACATTTTGAATTCTAGGTGAGGAAAGAATCTTCATACCTTCAGTATTAAAAACCATTGCCTATTCTTCCAGGGAACCTAAAGATTTGTTTTTCTGTATTGACCTTATGTGTGCATTCAGTGGGACTAACATGGCTGCCTTCACTACTGTTATCCAGCAACAAACAGTGCCTGTTTTTAAATACCTTGCTGTCTGTGTGCTACAACATCCTTTCTTATGATTCGGAGAGGATGTTTTCCGTATTAATTACCTTTTGCATGCATCCTACCTATTCCTGTCAACTGCTAGTCTCTCTACTACTGGAACTTCTTACAAGATCAGGTGCGCCTAGTACAGCTTCTGTTGGTTGGGGGGGGGGGGGGGGGGGCATTGGTTTTCATGTAAAGGATATCTTTAAGACTTTTTTTTTTTTTTTTTTTACTAAGGGACTGATTTGTGATTTTGAGTAATTGCATGTTGGCTCAGAACTGGTACACGGTATGCAATGAAAGCCCAAAGCGCTGAAACTTAGTTCTCTTTCTGCCTATATGTATTTAGGTCTATAGTAATTTCAAAAAAATTCTTCAAGGGTATAAATCCACAAAAAACAAATATTTTAGTGAAAAGGAAGCCTCGGAACAAGCTGTCATGGCGTGGAGCTCTGAGAATACACTTGGAAATGACAGCAGAGGATCCTGAGTTAAGGGAAAAATTTGAGAGAGAGCCAGAAATTAACTTGGGTTTGTGGCATTGCGCCAGGAAGTACAGGAAGCAAACTGCCCTCTCGCGGTATAATAGTTGTGTTGCTGGCTTGTGCATGTATGTGTGGGGGAGGGGGCATCAGCACAAGTAAGGCAGTTACTGGGTATGCTGGCCTCAGTAAGAGTAAAGGTTGGGACTGTAGAGATATTGAGACTAACTGCTGGGGCCAGGTTGGGTGTGAGGAGAGACAAGTGTGACTTTTCTTTTTTGGGTTTGGGAATGAAATGTATTTATTCAGAATATTTATAGCCCTTTCTATCCACAGTTCTAGGTGGGTAACAACTGTATACATATATGATTTTCCAAAACAAATAAATAAAATGACAAAACCCACAAGCAATAAGAGCTGTATACCTGTAACGGATGTTGTCCATGGACAGCTGGATATTTCAGCCACACAAGTGGTTATGGCACCGGGTGACAGCACTGAACCAGAGAGGATTCCACACAGCAAAGTCTCAAGAAAACACTTAAAAATGTATGAGCAGGAATTCTGGCCCCAGTATTGTACTGCATAATTTTCAGTTCATACCTTAGCATGGTTCAACTCAGGATTTGGATGGATTGTGTGGTAGAAAATATCCAGCTGTTCTTGGAGAACACCACTTATCGGTATACAACTCTATTTTCTCAGTGGATAGCCTGTATATTTCAGCCACACAAGTGGTGACTCCCGTGCTAAAGGTCGCTCTTAGTAAAGCTGTTGGCAATATGTAAGAAAATGATTTAAAAGGACAAAATAGGGTTAACTAGTGTTTTGGCACATGTGTGTATTCCTGGAGGAAAAAGCCTCGAGAAAACTCCTGTTACATGCAAACAAATGCTTTAAACGGAGTTGGACTTCCTCATCATCGGCTGAAAAAACATGGACATAAAAAGCTAAGTAGAAAAGCTTTAAGAGTTCAATGTATAACATCTGAAGGTTTTTTCAGCCGATAATGAGGAAGTCAAACTCAGTTTAAAGCATTTGTTTGCATGTAACAGGAGTTTTCTCGAGGCTTTTTCCTCCAGGAATACACACATGTGCCAAAAACATTAGTTAACCCTGTTTTGTCCTTTTAAATCATTCGAATTTGTAGAGTGGTTGAACCCTGAGTTTACTGTTGAATATGTAAGAAAAAAAGCATAAGCGTGACCTGAAATTTTTTCCGGTATGGTGAGTTGAAGCGTTCACATAGAAGAGTTCAGAACCACCTTCCCAACAGAGTCCGAAAAGCTTGGATGGTCCGAAATTGTAGTGATTTGAATCTTTTGCATCTTTCTGGATATCAGGGAAATGATGGGAATGGATATAGGAATGTTTATTTCCACAGGATGGGAAATGTGCATGAAAGTAGCCTGGTTGGGGCTTGGATCTAGGAGCAAAAGCAGGTACACTTTGCACCCCTAATGTCTATTGATGGTAACAACTGTTCTTTTGGGATAAATGATGAGATAGCGGGGCTGGTGGTTGGGAGGCGGGGCTAGTGCTGGGCAGACTTATATGGTCTGTGCCCTGAAAAAGACAGATGCAAATCAAGGTAAGGTATACACAAAAAGTAGCACATATGAGTTATCTTGTTGGGCAGACTGGATGGACCGTGCAGGTCTTTTTCTGCCGTCATCTACTATGTTACTATGTAGAAAGATGCACAAGATTCAAATCCACAAACCAAAGCTTATCCTTTTAGCTATAGATTAGCAAAGTCATTACTAATCCTTACCTTCACAAAATGTCCATACACCCTCCAATATGACTTCACCAGGACACAAATCTATTTACCCAAGACAACTGTTTGCTTATCCACTCAAGTCTACGTCCTCTTGCACACACAATCTTACTTCCGAGATCCCAATGTCTAATATTTTTCTCAGGGTGTTCTACAAGTCTCATCTGTTTCCAAAAAGGATTCTGCAAGGAAAGCCTGTGCCAGTAAATAGAAGAATTTTCTTCTAATAATGTTTCTTCTCACCATTTACATCTTGAGTATTATTCAATATCTACAATACTGGGCTATTTATTTTACCTTTCTAATATTGGCCTTTCAATTTCTTCAGTGAGGTCATATTTAGCTACACTGCCAGTTTATCACAAATTTATAAACGATACACAAATATAAACATCCAGTTACAAAAAGTTTCATGACAGGATTCATGAATTGGAAGTAACCGAGCTGCCCTCCCATATTGATTCTTCAGCAATTAACCTGCCTTCCATTCGAGCCATTGGCCCCAACTCCCATGAAGTTCCCTTACCTGCAAAACAGGCTTTTTTTCCCCCTGATAATCCCTCTGGCACGCATAGTTTTTTAATCCATAGCATATACTAATTTGTGATTCAAAACTCTTACTTAGAACACATCAAGGAGTTTTGCCAAAACTGATCTCACATTTCCATCTGAATCAACTAGTATTACCACTTTACTACCCTTCTCCACATCGATTTCCAACAGGAACAGTTAAACACTCTAGACTGCAATAGAGCACTGCAAGAGTGTACACGGAGAGGGATCATTATCAGGCCCCAGTCACTGCAGGAGTATCTGTGAGGGACATGGTCCTGGGAGTTTTCTGGGACATGTTAAGAAAAAGAGCAGAAGTAAAATCAAATGGCTCGATGGGTGAAAAATGCCCCCAACTAGGTGCCCAAGGCCTAAGGGGACCTAGTGGGTCAAGGAAAATAAAGAAAACTTACTGCTGAAGACCTAAGAAGATAAGAGGGGAAGAAAGAGCAGTGGCCTCAAGGGAGCAACATACAAAATAGCTTACAGAGCTGAATAACACCATGAACTGCGATGAAGAAAAGTATAAGATGTAAGCTGAGTGGGACACAAAGGGAACATATCCTCACTTCTCCACAAAAATAACTGGAGAGCGAGTTGGTTCTACGTGGTGACAGCGAGTGGGAAGGTGCACCCTGAACCACTTCCGAAGGCTTCTGGAATAGAAGCTGAGGAGCGTTTCCCCCACCAGCTTCCGTCATCCATATCACCTATCAGTGAGAACACTACCTATTGTTTCTGCTCAGAAAACTAACTTACCAGATGTCTCTGATACCTGGTGAAATTCTTTTGCATTTGCCTTAATTATTGATTCAATACTTAAAAAAAAAAAAAAAACCACAGTACAATGATTACTTGGGAGAAAACCTGAAGGCATGTATAATTAGTATTAGATTTCTTAAATGATAATAGGAAGCACAATGTTTAAATTTTTTTGTGTTCATTCTTTTCAGAGCGCACCTGTAATCCAAGTTTGCTGACTCTCATCTCACAGATTGTTGCACCTACAGTGGCCCCAGCCAATCAAACCCAGCCAGTAACTGTTATGCCTGCTGCACCAAAATCCATGCAGTGGTGGGATGCACAAAGCATTGTGGGACTTATCATTTTTGTATTGTGCCTTTTGTATTCTAGGTGAGGAAAGAACCTTTATATCTGTCATAAAACTGTAGCCTTTTCTTTTGGGGAACCAAAAGACCTGAGAAAACCACTGAACAAGATTTTGTGGTAGTGGAACTGGGTGATTTTCATACAGCTCCAGTTTGAATACTTTGTGTACATCATCCTGGCATGTTGTAGTAATGTTTTTTTTTTTTTTTTTGGGGGGGGGGGGAGGGTGGGGAAAGGATTTTAGAAAAAAATATTGGTGCATGAAATTCAGAGAGCACATGCCCCCCCCTCCCCTTGATATTTTTGTAACCCCATTTGGGGTTTTGACAAGCCCTGCATCATGTATTGTTTTGAATATGTTTAAGTCCAAGGGGATGTTTATATAGTGTTATTATCTAAACCTGTGATTGGTCTGTTTTGTTTTTTCTCATGGTCAGCATCCGATCCTCCAGCAATAGCCAGGTGAACAAGTTAACATTGTCTAGCAGTGACCGTGTCATGCTAGATGATACAGTTGAAAGCGGTGAGGAGACAGGAGTCCGTCGTGCTGTGGACAATGAAAAGGAAGGGGTTCAGTACAGCTATTCCGTCTTTCACTGCATGCTGACCCTTGCCTCTCTCTACATTATGATGACACTTACTAACTGGTATAGGTGAGAACACAAAGTTTGTTACGATTGCATCGATGGCAAGGCCTGCAAGAGATTAATGCATAGCTGGTTTTGAAATGTCCAGAACCTTTTAGATGAATTCATATGCAAGAAATTACAGTCAACGGCTCCTACTGCTTTTTTTGCTGTTTAAGTTAGGTTGTAGGTGCTAAATCTGTTTCCTATGTAGAATTAACATATATATATTTTTTTTTCTTCCCCCAGCCCCGATGCAGATTTTAAAACCATAACAAGCAAGTGGCCAGCAGTATGGGTGAAGATTTCTTCAAGCTGGGTCTGCCTTCTTTTATATGTCTGGACGATGGTGGCCCCTATTGTTCTGAGCAATCGGGATTTTAATTAATTTTTTTTTTTTTTTTAATGAAAGCATGCTCTTTACAGAGAGCCAAATTTTGATGGAATATCAGTTCTTTTCTTCAGCTGAGATTACCCAACTATTAAACAGATTCTCCACAGTATAGTCTATGCAGATTGCAAAACACAATTTTATACTGTACCAGCTATTTTAATTTACATGAGATAGAAATAGATATCTATATATTAAGGCTGCACTTTAATTGCAGTTAATTCTGCAATCAATGCATTCCACCCCCACCCCCACCCCCTGTTTACTAAGCCACATTAGTGGCCGATGGTGCGCTGCCGACACAGCCCATTCACTTTGTCGGTATTGCCGTGCAGCTTAGTAAACAGGGACATAAATCATTAATTGCAATTTAAAACGAAAAATTACATTGCAGTGTCTCCTGTCTCCTCCAAACATCTCTTCTACTCTCAACCCCTGTCCTTGGTGCAATTTGACATCTTTCCCCTTGTCCGTGATTCATCACCCCCCCCCCCCCCCCCCATGCCAGTCTACCTTAAAGGTCTTGTGTTGATCCTAGCCAGCCACAGCATTACAGGTATGCTGCCTGGTCAGAAGCAAGAGTAGGCAGCATATGTGCAACAGTGCCACTCCCAGGAGAAGAGCACCTTTAAAATAGACCTTGAAAGGGGGAGGGGGGGGGGAGGTGTCACTGATGGCAGCTATGACAGAGGCAGTGAGCTCCAGAAGCCACCAAAACAGCTTGTTGCTGCTCACCCCCAAGTTTGTGTTGCTGCTTATAGGGAGTGGAGGTAGAGGCACTGGCCAATGGGAGGAAGGAGAGAGGGAGATCATAGACCTGGGTGCAGAGGATAAGGGAGAGAGCAATCCTTTAGGGAAGGAAAGGGGGGATGGGATTTAATATACTGCCTTGCTCTGGCTGCAAACAAAGCAACATATTATATACAAGTACTTATTTTATACCCGGGGCAATGGAGGGTTAAATAACTTGCCCAGAATCACAGAGTGCTGCAGTGGGAAAGAAATAAAGAGTGCACCTTTTAATTATGCCATTTAATCAAGCTGCAGCCATAATGTGTATATGTATTTATCTATATATATTTGGACTGCATGTTTAGCATGGTTTTTAATGTATTAACATTTTAACTTGTATTAATAATAACGCATCAATTGTATTCCACCTTCCCCGCCGGTCCTCTTGCCTGTACAGACAGCAGCGCTAAGCAACACACTTCCTTTTCTCTACCGTCCTGCCTTCTCTTGAAATATCATGTTTTCTGCAGACAGGATGTTAGAGGGGGGGGGTGGGGAGAGGGTCATCTGTACAGGCAATTTTGAAGGGTCAGCAGGGGCTGGGAAGGGAGAATGGGATGCCGGTGAACGTGAGGGCTATAGAAGGAAGAAAGCTGCTGGAGGGAGGGGGCAGGAGAGGGGGGAAAAAAAGATGCTGGTGCATGGGGGCAGCAGAGAAAAATAGTTCTGTCTTGGGGGAAGAGACCTAGCACAAAGCATCCTGTCTTAAGTGGGGTTTATATGAATAATGGTGCCCATGGAGGGAAGGGAGATAGAAACAAGATACATTTAAGACGTAGGAAGAAAAAATGGAAGCAAGTTGAATGTGAAAGATGGCTATAGGGTAGAAAGTGAAGGAGAAAAAAAAAAAAAAGAATAGTGAATATAAAGGAAGCCCTGGAAACAAGGGTTCAGAGAGCTCAGAACTGTGCTGGAAGCAGGGCCAGGGCAAGAGATGATTACAAAGAAAATCAAACAACAAAAGTAAGAAATTGTATTTTTAGTTTAGTAATTTAGATGTCAGTTTTGAGAATTTACATCTGATATCTATATGGTATACAGGAGGCAATATGTGTGTGTGGGGGTGCTTTATGCAATTAAAAATGTTAATCGATGTGCAGCACTATTATATAGGGCTTCTACTTTTAAATGTTTATAGATTATAAGTACTATTGCTGGGTACCTTTTTATAGTTCAATCAAGTATGTATGTTTTTTATGGTCAATTAGAAGTATCAGCTCTGGAAGATACAAGACAAACCTGGGGCGGTGGCATTTATAAAAAAAAAACCCACTAATTTAAGGGTGTTAACTGATCAAAGTCCTGTATCTACATCATTTATGCATTCTATTGGCATTTATCTACTGCAGCTGAGCTGTCACATTGAGAAAAGGTTCAGAAATTTGTTATATTGTTAGTAATATATTACCATCGAAGGGGTATTTCACAGAACACTTCATTTATAAAATGCACTATTTTCCTAAAGCCTCACCTTTGTAAAGAGGGAAAATATAACCTTATCTTTACATGCTTACGTGTGCTGTTGAAGATGTCAGTTCCTGAAATGCAGTTGCATTGTTTAAGATTAGCCTTAGAATATGAAGTTAAAGTATTGCATTTAGAAGTAGTGGCTACAGTTGTTAAGTTTCTTAATTAATTGGCGCTTTAGGATGAACATATGTTACCATGCTAGGATAGAATTTGACTCTTGTATGCTGTGTATAAGTTCAAATGGAGATGCTGCTGCAGATGAAAATAGAACATTCTAATTTGTTTTGAGGAAAGCAATTTGTGAGGCCATTTGTATATATATCTTAAAAAAAAATGGCTATACAAAAAATCTGAAATGTTAACCATAAGGACTTAATATTTGTACTATCCACATGGAATAAAAATACATTTAACAGATGGCTTCATTCTCCCCACCTAATATTAACACCTGCCAAGGTATAGTGTAATGGAGGAAGAGCTATTGATGTTACCTGTACATGATTCTCCTTGCTATCTTATGCATCTTTTATTTATAAACATTTATATACATAGTAACATAGTAGATGACGGCAGAAAAAGACCTGCACGGTCCATCCAGTCTGCCCAACAAGACAACTCATATTTGCTACTTTTTGTGTATACCCTACTTTGATTTGTACCTGTGCTCTTCAGGGCACAGACTGTATAAGTCTGCCCAGCACTATCCCCGCCTCCCAACCACCAGCTCTGGCACAGACCATATAAGTCTGCATAGCACTATCCTCGCCTCCCAACCACCAGCCCTGCCTCCCAACCACCGGCTCTGGCACAGACCGTACAAGTCTGCCCAGCACTATCCCTGCCTCCCAACCACCAGTCCCGCTTCCCACCACCGGCTCTGGCACAGACCGTATAAGTCTGCCCTGCACTATCCCCGCCTCCCAACCACCAGCCCCGCCTCCCGATCTTGACTAAGCTCCTGAGTATCCATTCCTTCGGCACAGGATTGCTTTATGCTTATCCCACACGTTTGAATTCCGTTACCGTTTTCATTTCCACCCGCGGGTAAAGACTGAAGCAAAGAATTTATTCAGTCTCTCCGCTATGGTCTTGGCCTCCACGAGTGCCCCTTTTGCTCCTTCATGATCTAATGGTCCCACGGATTCCCTCACAGGCTTTCTGCTTCTGATGTACCTGAAAAAGTTGCTGTGAGTTCTTGAAAACTGAGGCAAAAAATGTTTTTAATATGTGTTTTTGCCTCCAGTGCAATCTTCTTTTCAAAGTCTCTTTGCCTTCCTTATCAGCACTTTGCATTTTACTTGCCATTCGTTTTTGCTGTTTCCGATTATTTTCAGTCAGATCCATTCTCCTTTTTGGGGGGGGGGGGGGGGGGGCTCAGAAACCATCTGCAGGTGGTTATGTGGTTTAGACTAGACTCAAAGTGATGCTTGCTGGGTAAAATAAATAACCAGAACAGAGACACTTACTGACAATATCAGCAACGCTAACAAAAAAAACACTGCTTCCCAACCTCACAACCCCCTCCCCCTCAGATTGCTGAATTGGAGACAAGGTAGTAAATCTCAGTGCTACTATAATCAGAATCAGAAAAATACCGAGAGAAACTTAAACGGATATACCCTAGTCTATCAGCAGAGTGTTGGCGAGAGTGTGGGACACAAGGGACATTCATACACATATGGTGGGACTGTCCAAAGGTTCGAGAGTTCTGGGCTCAGGTGCTAATCATGGTCCACACGATCATTAAGGTGGAGTACCCAGGCCGGGCAGAATGTTGCCTACTCCATCTGAGACCCCCGAAAGTGAAGGCGCACATGCACAAATTAGCACTGGTTATGGGCAATAGAAGAATAAAACAAACAGTTCGTCAAATATAGTATCTCAGGAGGCAGCATTTCCCACAACATGCTTGTGCAAAATAGAAAGTCTTTCGTGATCATTTTCAAAGTGCATAGAAACGTGCAAAGTTACATAGAGGTGTATTTTTAGCGCACGTAGACTTGCAAAGTTTCATAGTAACCTGTGGAACTTTGTAAATCAAAGTGCTTTGAAAATGAGCCCCATAGTAACTTTGTAAGTCTATGTGCTTTGATAATGAGTCGCCACACTGGTTTAAAAAAAGCCAACAAATCAGATTGGAACTGGGGCCAGAGGCTATCAAGTAGAGAATGATGCAAACTCTGTCCCTATCCGCAGAAGCCTCGCTGTTTAACCACACTTAAGATTTACCTTTGGGTTTAAAAAGCAAAATCATGTGCATGTAAGGACTGCATACACAAATTAAAACGCCCTTAAAATGTAATAATACTAGACTGGTCTGGCAAGCAATAATGAAACAGTGATAGAATATTCATTCACATAACAAGCAATAATGAGCACTAATTTTTCTAATCATTCTACAACTCCAAGCACATTTAATTCTTTTCTCACTATCCAGTCTCCTCTAAACCCCTATCTTTTTTCACCCACTTCCTTAGCCCTCATCAACCCTCCACTGGCTCGCATCACCATATCAGTCCCCAGCTCTTTTATTTATTTATTTTTGTGCATTTTTACCCCACATGTTCCCACAAGAGCAGGCACAATGTGGCTTACAGCAATACAAGAGGAAACTATACAATGCATGGAGGACATAGTTAAGAGTGAGACAGGCTGGGATTGAAATAGGGGACTACACAGGATGAGAGAAAGTTCCCTTTCTTCCCCCTTGCAAGGTCCTATTGCTCTCCCTCCCTTCCCTCCAAGGTCCAGTGTCACTTTCCCTCCCTCTCCCCCTTCACAAAGTCTGGTGTTGCTTTCCTTCCCTCCATCCTTGTCCAACATTTCTCCTCTCTTCCATGCCCTTCACACCATCCATGACCAGCATTTCTCCTCTCTTCCTTCCCTGTGCATCTCCTTCCTGACTTCCCTCCCCTCCATCCACCCATGTCCAGCAACTCTCCATTCTCCCATGCCCTCCTCCATCCACCCATATCCAGCAAATTTGCTCTCTCCCCTGCCCCCTCCATCCATCCATGGCCAGCAATTCTCCTCTCTCCCTTGCCCTCCATATCCAGTAAATTTGCTCTCCCTTGCCCCCTCCATTCATCCATCCATGTTCAGCAATTCTCTCCCCCTGCCCTCCACGTCCAGCAATCTCTTCGCTCCCCGACAGCCTTCCGCTCCTTCCTGCCCCACCCTCCCCGGTGCCTTTAAACCTTTTATTTTCCTCGCAGTGAAGCACACAACACAGCGGGCTCGCCTCCAGCCTTTCCCTTCCCTCACATAGTGTCCCACCCTCACGGAAATGGGAAATACATCATCGCAAGAAGGCAGGACACTGAGGAAAGGGAAAGGCTGGAGGCGAGCCCGCTGTGTTATGTGCTTCACTGCCGTTGCTGTGAGGAAAATAAAAGATTTAAATGTGCGTGAGGGGAGGGGGCAGGAACAAAGAGGAAGCCTGTACAGGAGCTGAGGGCAGGAAGAGCTGCCTGCAGTGTTGCGCCAGCCCTGCGTTTGGGGGGGGGGGGGGCGAGCACAATGCCCCCCCCCCTAAACTACACCCATGGGTAGGCGTCTGTTGTACCGTGGGTGCAGGTGTTACTGCTTCTGCGGGGTGGGGAAATAACCTCTTTTTGCACCCGTGGTAAAACTTTGAAAATGTTCCCCATTCCTGCAGTTTACCGCGATTACCTGCTCTCGTGTCATTCTCTACTATCAAGGTGTGTTAGGGCTTTAAGTCACATTAATTGCCCTTTGCCACATTTAAGGGCACTAATGCAACTTAAATTACTGTAATGTGGGTCACATAGTAATGGGATGCACAACATATCACCTGAATGTAAAAGCAGCTCATTACTATATAAATTCTGTAATGGGACTGGACTTGCAAGAAACTGGGATTATTTTACTGGCCCAGGAGCACTAGCCTTCAAGGCCTGGCTCAGTGCTTCCACCTGAAGTAACCAGAATAAACAAAGCAAAAAAGGGGTGGCCTTATCAAATTTCTTCAAGTGGTAAATCAACTTTGCTGTTGTATTGTGGAGGATCTGAAGTTTAACTGAGTGAAGAGTTAAGGCTACTGCAATTATCCAGTTGAGACAAAATAAGAGCCCAAACTCATAAAGAAAGTGTTCTTCTGAAAACAAAGGCTGAATACTTGGTTTTAAAAAGTTCTTACAATGTAAAATTAACTTGGGCTTCAAATGATAATTGTATCCAAATCAATATCCAAAACCTTGGAGGTACATTTTACCTTGTGACAGAACAGACTCAAAGTAATTTGGTCTTGTCCTTGTGGAGTTTAAAACTGTGGGTCTTGCTATAATTCTCAATCAGCAAGATACAGTTGACTACTTTATCAAAAGTGTCAAACGGTATCAAATTACAATAAAACTTTGCTTCTGGATAAAGGGTTTGGCATCTGATACAAGTGTAAGCACCACTGTTTCCGTACTATGAAAAGATCTAAAATCCAAACTGTAAAGGACTACAAGACAATTACGATGTTCTAAGAAATTGTTTAACATGTCTATCATAACAGCATCTGACATCTTTTCCAGCAGCAGAATGCTAGCCACACCTCTGAAGCTAGAAGGTTGACCTGAATCCAGATTGGCATTAAGAATGGGCTTTAGGACAATGCCACTTAGTTGAGAAGAATGGCCAATTTTCAAAAGACTATTCTGAAGGAAAGTAAGCTGCTTGTTAATTTGCAGGGAAATGTGCTATTAAATAAGATGGAAAACAGACAAGAATAAGTAGGCAGCTTCCTTAGTAAGAACTTGAGTTTGGATGACTCAATTATGGGGAAGGAATTCCTATACCTATCTACAGGATGCCAAGGAAATTTTACATCCAGATTAGACACTAAAATCAGGAATTATATACTATGTATCATTAATATAACCATTGTTTTTATTGAAAGTTAGCCAACCGCCTTACTTGTACCTAATGGGAAAGTTGTAGAGTTTTTATCATTTATCCACCTTATATTTTGACACTGAAAATGGACAAGGAGAAGTTTTTCAAACTACAAAGAAAATAATGAACTTGGTGGGTGTTGCTTTCTTTTAAAATTTACTTATAATGGTCCAATATTTAAATAGCAGGGGAAATAAATCACATCAATGTCCCAGCCCTAAAAAATATTTAAAACCTCACATGTTGCTTGTGGGAGTTATGCATATCTATACATAATATATGTTCCATATCATCAAGCTGATCAATCCATAGACTGGTGGGTTGTGTCCATCTACCAGCAGGTGGAGATAGAGAGCAAACTTTTGCCTCCCTATATGTGGTCATGTGCTGCCGGAAACTCCTCAGTATGTTCTCTATCTCAGCAGGTGGTGGTCACACACAGCAGCAGCTCTGGCTAGGCCTCCAAGCCTAATTTTTAGGTTTTGTTGAGTGCCTGGGGTTGAGGTGCAAACCTGGTGGTGCCAGGTCCCTCCTTTTCTCCCCCCTCCCGCTGGCTCCGTTAAAAAAAAAAAAAAAAAAAAAAAATTTTTGAACGTCCTTAAAGGCGTTTATTTCGACGTTTATTTAAGCGTCTATTGCAGCTACTCACTGGGACACCAGGTCGTTACAACTCGGAGCGGACAGCAGGTAATTTTTACCTTTTTATAGCGGGCAGGGGGTTCCCCGATTCTTCTCCTCGTGGCATATGGCGTCGGAGGGCGAGGGCGCAAAGGGTCGCTCCCCGGGTCGCTTGAGCGCTTCTAGAGGGGATGCGGGGGTCTTAAAGCCTGATTCGCCCTTGTTGGGTGACAGTTTCGTGACCGATGAATGTCCCGGTCCTTCCTCCGGCGTGGCGGTTTTTCCCGCCATAAACGCCCATCCCCCGCTCCTCGCCTCCGCCATCTTGGCCGGCCACGCGGCTCGGACGGCTTCTTCTTGGGCCGCCCTTGAGGTTGGAGACATTAATGCCATGAACGCCCTTAATTTGGGCGACGGCACAGAAGCGGCTAAAGTTAAGAGCCGTTCTTCCCGCGCGGCTCCTTCGCAGAGTTTCGCGCCGGACGCCATTTTGGATGCGCATGTCTCTCCCCCGCTATTGCGAGCGCCGGTTGAGGGTGCGCCTAGGGCTGTTGCCCAGGCTGCGGAAGTGCACAGTCTGGGGGGTTTCTCCCCCGAGTTTGTTTTGCTGCTGCATCAGGCCTTCCTCATGCACAACGCTGCCCCTGCTCCCTCGTCTGGTAAAGAGGTTGAGGTTCCCAGAGGTAAACGCCCTCGGGTTGATTCCCAGGCCTTGGAGGAATTTGTCTCCTCCGATGTAGATGAGGGCAGCGTGTCTGAGGTCTCCCAACGGTCCTTTGCGGATTCCTTGGAGGAGACGGATCCCCGCTCGGATGGAGCGGATGACCCCTCTGCAGCGCGGCTTTTTCGCCCAGAGGATTTGCCCAACCTGTTGTTACAGGCCATGGACACTTTGAAGATTTCCTCTCCGGAGGACGTCTCTCCCTCAGCCCCTGTTGGCTCTGCCATTATGCTGGGGACGAAGCGCCCGCCTAGAACCTTCCACGTGCATGATGCCATGCACACCTTAATTTCGGCTCAATGGGATGTCCCGGAAGCGAGCCTTAAAGTGGCTAGGGCTATGTCCCGCCTCTATCCTTTGGCTGTGAGTGAACGTGAGGCCTATCTGTGGCCTACCGTGGATTCTTTAATCACTGCGGTGACTAAGAAAACGGCATTGCCGGTGGAAGGTGGCACGGCCCTAAAGGACGCCCAAGACAGAAGATTGGAGGCGGCCTTAAGGTCGTCCTTTGAGGCGGCTGCTTTAAGTTTGCAGGCCTCAGTTTGCGGCTCCTATGTGGCCAGGGCGTGCCTGACTATGGTGCAGCGGGCTTCCCCCTCGGATCATTCCTTGAGGGCTGATTGGCCGGCCCTGGAATCGGGCTTAGCCTATTTGGCAGACTTGCTGTATGATGTCTTGAGAGCCTCAGCTAAAGGCATGGCTCAGACAGTCTCTGCGCGGCGGTGGCTTTGGCTGAAACATTGGTCTGCTGACCACGCCTCTAAATCCCGCCTGGCTAGATTGCCTTTTAAAGGCAAGCTGCTCTTTGGGGTCGAGCTGGACAAAATCGTGACCGATCTCGGCACGTCTAAGGGCAAGAAGTTACCAGAGGTCAGGGCTCGGGCTAGTGCTCGTCCCGGTACCTCCAGAGGACGGTTTCAGGAAGCCCGTCGGTACCGCCCGGGCAGGTCGGGTTCTTCTGCCCCCTCTTCCTTTAAGAGGAATTTCTCCCCCAAGCAGCATTCCTTTCGCAGAGACCGCCGTCCCGGAGGTGCTCCCTCCGGTCCTCCCCCAGGGTCTCGTACCCAATGACGGGGTCTTGGTCCACGCTCCAGTGCAGATTGGAGGACGGCTGTCCTCGTTTCTGGGCGAGTGGACCACAATAACTTCAGACGCTTGGGTGCTGGAAGTCATCAGAGACGGCTACAAGCTAGAGTTCTGCCGACCCTTAAGAGACGGGTTTGTACTCTCTCCCTGCAAGTCTCCGGTCAAAGCTGTGGCAGTGCAGCAGACTTTGGACAATCTGATCCGCCTGGGTGCGGTCGTCCCGGTGCCAGAAAATCAGCTTGGCAAGGGGCGTTACTCCATTTACTTTGTGGTACCAAAGAAAGGAGGTTCTGTCCGGCCTATCCTCGACCTCAAAGGGGTCAATCGGGCCTTGAAAGTGCGGCACTTTCGCATGGAGACTCTCCGCTCTGTTATAGCGGCAGTGAAGGCAGGGGAGTACCTGGCATCCTTGGACATCAAGGAAGCATACTTGCATATTCCCATCTGGCCTCCTCATCAACGCTTTCTGCGTTTTGCAGTCCTGGGCCGACACTTCCAGTTCAGAGCCCTCCCGTTCGGGTTGGCTACTGCTCCGCGGACCTTTTCCAAAGTAATGGTGGTCATAGCGGCCTTCCTGCGAAAGGAAGGAGTCCAAGTCCATCCTTATCTGGACGACTGGTTGATCCGAGCCCCCTCTTATGCAGAGTGCGGCAAAGCTGTGGACCGGGTAGTTGCTCTTTTGAGCTCCCTGGGATGGATCATCAACTGGGAGAAGAGCCAGCTGCGCCCGACTCAGTCCCTGGAGTATCTGGGAGTTCGATTCGACACCCAAGTGGGCAGAGTGTTCCTGCCAGACAATCGGATTGTCAAACTTCAGGCTCAGGTGGACCAGTTCCTAGTAGCCTCTCCTCTTCGGGCTTGGGACTATGTGCAGCTGTTGGGCTCTATGACGGCCACGATGGAAGTAGTGCCCTGGGCCAGGGCTCATATGAGACCACTACAACACTCCCTGCTGCAGCGCTGGACTCCGATGTCGGAGGATTATGCTGTGCGCCTTCCCTTGGATCCAGCAGTGCGCAAGGCGCTGAGCTGGTGGATGCAGACAGACAAGTTGTCTGCGGGAATGCCTCTGGTGACCCCAGAGTGGATTGTCGTCACGACGGACGCCTCGTTGTCGGGCTGGGGAGCCCACTGCTTGGGAAGGACAGCGCAGGGGCTCTGGTCTCCTGCAGAGGCAAAGTGGTCTATCAACCTCCTGGAACTCAGAGCCATTCGGTTGGCGCTTTTGGAGTTCATCCCGGTACTGGTGTTGAAGCCTGTACGGGTCCTGTCGGACAATGCCACGGCTGTGGCCTATGTCAACCGCCAGGGAGGTACCAAGAGCGCCCCTCTAGCCAAGGAGGCTATGAATCTTTGCCAGTGGGCGGAAGCGAACCTGGAGCAGCTTTCAGCGGCCCACATTGCCGGAGTCATGAATGTCAAGGCGGACTTTCTCAGTCGCCATACCTTGGAGCCCGGAGAGTGGCAGCTATCTGCTCAGGCGTTCTTGGACATCACGAAGCGCTGGGGCCAGCCGAGCCTAGATCTGATGGCGTCATCGGCCAATTGCCAAGTGCCGCGCTTTTTCAGCAGAGGACGGGACCCTCGATCCCTGGGAGTAGATGCTCTTCTCCAACAGTGGCCGACACAAGAGCTTCTCTATGTGTTCCCGCCCTGGCCCATGTTGGGCAGGGTGCTAGACCGGGTGGCAAAGCATCCCGGCAGGGTAATCCTGGTGGGTCCGGATTGGCCCAGACGTCCCTGGTATGCGGACTTGATCAGGCTCTCAGTCGACGATCCTCTGCGGCTGCCAGTGGAGCAGGGCCTGTTACATCAGGGTCCCGTGGTGATGGAGGATCCCTCCCCCTTTGGTCTTACGGCCTGGCTATTGAGCGGCAGCGTCTGAGGAAGAAGGGCTTCTCAGACAAGGTCATCGCCACTATGCTGAGAGCGAGGAAGCGCTCTACTTCTACTGCTTACGCCAGGGTTTGGCGTATCTTTGCAGCGTGGTGTGAAGCAGGCTCACTTTCTCCCTTCACTGCTTCAATTTCTTCAGTGTTGGCGTTCCTGCAAGAAGGTCTGGAGAAAGGCCTGTCGCTCAGTTCCCTTAAAGTCCAGGTAGCGGCTCTGGCTTGCTTCAGGGGCCGCCTGAAGGGTGCTTCTCTGGCTTCACAGCCAGATGTGGTGCGCTTTCTCAAGGGAGTTAATCACCTGCGCCCTCCTCTGCACTCAGTGGTGCCTGCGTGGAATCTCAACCTGGTGCTAAGAGCATTGCAGAAGCCGCCGTTTGAACCCTTGTCGAGGGCATCTCTGAAAGACCTGACGTTGAAAGCAGTCTTTTTGGTGGCTATCACTTCAGCCAGAAGAGTTTCCGAGCTCCAGGCGCTCTCATGTCGAGAGCCTTTTCTGCAGTTCACTGAGGCAGGAGTGACTATTCGCACAGTGCCTTCCTTTCTGCCCAAGATTGTTTCTCGCTTCCATGTGAATCAGCAGCTCTGTCTCCCTTCCTTTCGTAGGGAGGACTACCCAGAGGAGTACTCTGCTCTTAAATATCTGGATGTGAGACGAGTCATCATCAGATACTTGGAAGTGACCAATGATTTCCGGAAATCGGATCATCTGTTTGTCCTGTTTGCAGGTCCTCGTAGGGGTCTGCAGGCTGCTAAGCCTACAGTGGCAAGATGGGTCAAGGAAGCCATTGCAGCGGCTTATGTGACCGCGGGGAAGGTGCCGCCTCTCCAGCTGAAGGCTCACTCCACGAGAGCTCAGGCGGCTTCGATGGCAGAGGCCGGATCCGTCTCCTTGGAAGAGATATGCAAGGCGGCAACTTGGGCTTCGGCTCATACATTCTCCAAGCATTACCGTTTGACTGTGGCTGCACGGGCGGAGGCCCGGTTTGGAGCTTCAGTATTAAGGTCAGGGATTTCAATGTCCCGCCCTGGGTGAGTACTGCTTCGGTACATCCCACCAGTCTATGGATTGATCAGCTTGATGATATGGAAGGTAAAATTATGTATAATCATACCTGATAATTTTCTTTCCATTAATCATAGCTGATCAATCCATAGCCCCTCCCAGATATCTGTACTGTTTTTATTCTGGTTGCATTTCAGGTTCAAGTTTAGTCTTCAGTTACTTCAGGAAGACTTCGTGTTCAAGTTTTTTTCACTTGGATTCTTCAAGAGTTAAGACGAGTTTGTGTTACAGTGAGCTGCTGCATTCCTCTCCCCTCCGTTTTACGGGGCTGGATTGAGACTTAAAATTCTGCCGGCACTCCCTCCCGCTTCGTGCGGCTGTAGGGCAGCTTTGTACCCCTCCCGCTTCGGCGGTGTTAGGGTCAGTCAGCTCCTCCCGCGGTTGCGGTTGCAGGATAAGCCAGATCCCCCCGCATCGGCGGGTGTGGTGTCCCTCCCCCGCTCCGCGGGGATGAGCTGGACGGATTCCCCTCCCCCACTTGTGTGGGGATGAGCTGGGTTAATTCCCCTCCCCCGTTTCGGCGGTGGTGAGCTGGGCAGAGTGTCCCTTCGTGGGTGTAATTCTCTAAGTGCTGAGTCCTGCGGATGGAGCTTTGATATCGACATACTGAGGAGTTTCCGGCAGCACATGACCACATATAGGGAGGCAAAAGTTTGCTCTCTATCTCCACCTGCTGGTAGATGGACACAACCCACCAGTCTATGGATTGATCAGCTATGATTAATGGAAAGAAAATTATCAGGTATGATTATACATAATTTTACCTTGTATTTATGCCCTCAGCGGTGACTAATTGCACAAGCAGACTCAATAGCTCTTGATTCACCTTGCTTTTCTGGCTACTGTGCTTTTATTATTCATAACTATTAATTTTTTTTGCTTATTTACTTTAAAAAAAAATAAAAATATGTAGGAAATAAGAACTAAAGACACATCAACTAGCAAGAGACCAGCGGCTGACATGGTCCATGTTTAGTCATTGCCTCAGGGGCGTTTGGCCCCTGAAAAAAATTATATATGTAAAAATATTGTGTTAAATAAAATCATTTCACTGCTTGAATAAGCACCTTATACCCTATGCTGCCTGCTTTTTACTTGCTGCTGCCATCTTTTGACACAGTGCTTAGAAAATGGCCACCACATTTGTTTAAACCATGGAGGGTTCAATAACAGGAAACAGCATGAGCCTATCAGGCCTATTATGTGTGCTGAAGGCACTAGGCATAGCTTTTCATTCTAGTAAATTGTTTTGGGTGTACCAAGATGGCAGCAGCTGCACTGGGGAAAATTAAAACCTTCTTGGGTAGAGTGTTAGGGAGACTGGCTTGAGTCTTGTGACTTTATGCCACCTCCTTGGTTTGAACTTTTATAAAGCCCTCTCACATGATTCAACCAGCCCATCAACAGCTTAGTGTCACAATAGTGACCACCAATCAATTTTAAGATTTAAGCCTACTGGCAGTATAGTGTTTAAAATACATACCTAACCTTGCTCTTTGTAATTTAGAAAATACTCAGTTGCCTCCCATCCCCTGACCATTTAAAATTCTCCATTTAATATCTTCTATAGAATGTGATGTCAACCCACTGTTGTACCAATGGAATAGTAAAAACTGTTGCTAGCTGCAATTTATGTTAAGGCAGAATTTTAGCAATCTGGAGGATCTACCCCCCATATAATAGCTGGCAAGGGCATGTATTACAGCATGCTTAAATCTTGAATTTGATTGGTAGTTTTTATTGTGAAACTTAATCTGCTGATAGAATCATGAGACAGGGTTCTATAACAGTTCAAACAAATGCCATGGCCATTTTACAAGGACTGAACCAAGGATGACAGCAGCAACCAAAACGTAGGCAGGCATTATGGGCCAGCTTCTATATATGGTGCCTAAAACTATACACACTGTAAACATTCCCCCCAAGCATCCTATATAATAAAAAGCACCTTCAACGTTCTGAAGCTGACTCTGTGGCACTTAAACCTTGAAGCATTCGTGCTCTCCATCTCATGAATTGATGTCAGTACTTCCTGGTACGTCACCGGCGACACTGACCAACCACATGAAAGCAGCACGAGGCACACCAACAGACTGAAAAAACAGCCCAAACAGTGTACCCGAACGACACACAACTGCCCCGTGAACACTGCCGGTAAACCCACCTCACAGACACACTCGACAACACCCCCCCCCCCCCCCCACCCCGGTGCTCTGTCGCCCCTCCACAGAGATGCCACTGGACCCCATCCCCCCCTCAGCCACTCTCCTCCCCAATGCACACTGCCACAGACCTCCCTCATGTCCGACCCCGCCCTCTCCAACTTCAGACCTCCCCGACTGACTCCCTCCCGAATTGCCATGCCGCATCAAAAAAAGAAAATCAAAGCCAGCACTTACCAGCTGATCCCCCCTGCAGCGCAGCACTGACAGCCGGAGCCGAGGGAAACGCTCTGGCTCTGAGAACAGCAGCAGTCAGACAGGAACTAACTCCCTAACTCTCCGCAAATTCTTTGTTTAAAATAAATTTTATGGTTCACAGCTTTTTTTTTTTTTCTTAAAGTGAGGAGAGCCAAGCAGAGGGCACAGAATCCTGTCAGATGAGAGTGCAGGGTGAGGCAGGGACTTTGCAGTAAGGTATGCCCACAAAGGTGACTGAGGGAGGGCAATCCTGGAACTGGGAGGGAAGGGGACAACCCTGGGAGGGAGGGATGACCCTGGAACTGGGGAGGGAGGGGGGGGCCCTGGCACACTCTCATTCTCACAGACATACACCCAGTCTCTCTCTCTCTGTCACACATACTCTCTCAAACATACACACTCCAAAGAAAACCTTGCTAGCGCCCGTTTCATTTGTGTCAGAAACGGGCCTTTTTCCCTAGTATTCTATAAACAGCACCTAGATTTAGGCACAGTATATAGAATACGCTTAGTTGATCTCCCAGTGGAAAACTACACATCTCCATTTACACTAATGAAAACATGACATAAATCCCTGCACTTAAAACACACACTGGGCCATATTCTAACACTAAACGTATACATTTTGGAACACCCATGACATGCCCATTCCCCGCCCTTTTTGAACTGCACACATTAGAATTTAGGTACAGTTCATTAGACTACACTTAGCAAGTTGTGCGCATAAATTCTAAGTATTGTCAGTCAATTAGTGCTCATGATTACTTAGTGCTATTATCAACGCTGCTTATTAAGCCAAGTACGTGCATTGTTATAGAATACAGATCTTTAAGAATGGTATATTGAATCCAGCAGAATATAGGGGACAAGGTGCTTATTGAAGTAGTTAATGCTTTTATTTAACACAGTATTTTCTTTCCCAAGGGGCCAGCTCCCCTAAGGCAGTGACCATGAAACATGTGTGAGTTACTGGTCCCTTCACAAGTAAGAGGTGATAATAAAATAAGTTATATTTCCTACATCTTTTGTAAAAAAAAAACAAATACAAGTAAATAAGCAAAAGCACAGTAGCCAAAGAGCAAGGTGAATCATGAGCTACTGCATCTGCTCATTTGAAATGAGTCAGCACTGAGGGCATATACAAAGTGCATTATATATACACATAAGTACATAAGCACTGCCACTCCAATTCCTTTATATCTTTTTTGAGATGAGGCGACCAGAACTGAACACAATACTCCATGGAGCGATATAACAGCATTATAAAATCCTCATGCGTGTTTTCCATCCCTTTTCTAATAATACTCAACATTCTGTTCGCCTTCTTAGCCGTCGCAGCACATTGAGCGGAAGATTTCAACATCCTATCCTCGATGACTCCCAGATCCCTTTCTCGGTCCGTAACTCCTAAAGCGGAACCTTGCATGACATAGCTGTAATTCGGGTTTCTCCTTCCCACGTGCATCACTTTGCACTTGTCAACGCTGAACTTCATCTGCCATTTGGATGCCCAATCCCCCAGTCTCACGAGGTCCTCTTGTAATCTTTCATACGCCTCCCGCGACGAGACGACCCTGGATAACTTTGTGTCATCTGCGAATTTAATTACCTCACTAGTTACTCCCATCTCAAGGTCATTTATAAATATGTTAAAAAGCAGCGGTCCCAGCACAGACCCTTGAGGGACCCCACTAACTACCCTTCTCCATCGAGAATACTGACCATTCAACCCTACTCTCTGCTTCCTATCTTTTAACCAGCTCTTAATCCATAATAATATACTGCCTCCGATCCCATGACTCTCCAGTTTCCAAGGATGGGAGGATTTTGTTAAAATATTTTTTAGTGCTGGGACATTGATGGAGTGATATCTTCAATTTAAACAGTAATAAAAAGACATTGAATCTTGGGCTAAAATATTAAAGTTCATTTCACTTATTTTGGCATAAAACAAATTACATAAACAGTTAAGAGATTTTATTAGGTAATTTTAGTACATGCATACCAGTGTAAACAATTTTAACATACTGCCTTTATATAAAATGTAAATAGACAGATTTATATAAAAATAAAATATTTTCTCAAACTACCATGAAAGTAGCTCAGCTTTAAGTATATTGTACACATTTGCACTCAAAATGCATTCCAAGTTGAATTAAGAAGTTTGGACAAACGGAAGATCATAGTAATATAACACAAAAGCTAACCTAAAGCCATCAAGTATATCAATTAGCTTATTTAACACTACATATGTTATACACCTTGTCTCTAAGTATCAGTAATGAGACAAAAATTCTGGAATAATTTCATTTTGTCACTTGTGAGGTCATTTATCAACAGCACATATTACTACAGGGCCCATTTTTGGCAAATAATACACATTACACTAGTGAACAAAATTATGGCATTACTGTAATTTTACTGTCTTGTCAAATGAAAAATGCAGGTCAGTATTTAAAAAACAAGCTCCTTGAACTGTTCCCACAGGCTTACAGATCTGGCTTCTACTTCACTTACAAACTTGATTAGCTTCATTACTCTGATGAACTCTTCGTTCAAATCTTTAGAATGAGTGGGAATCCTATATAATAAAACTCACCCTCAACGTTATGAGGACACTGACGTCACTGTCAGTTCCTCCAGGCACTGCCTTCCGGTTCGAAGGGTTTGTGGTGGTGAAGCCACCAAAATCACTGTGTTGGGGCCCTGCCCTCGCATCAAACGTGATGACGTCGAGGGCGGAGCAATGGCGTCAGTGGCTTCACAACCAATGACTCAGCACATTGAAGTTGGCGTGCGTGGACCAGGTCAGCAACAATAGCGGTCAGTGCCTTCACAACGCCGAAGGGTTGAGCAGGGAGGAGGGGGTTCGGGAGGAAAACCTTGCTAGCGCCCGTTTCATTTGCGCCACAAACGGGCATGTTTTACTAGTATCTTCATAAGCTGCAGGTTGTTTGAGAACAGAATAAGACTTTACTGAAAAAGAACCGATACTGGCAGCAAATAAACTGGCAAAGTGTATCAAGCCATTCTGACTGTAGATTTAAAAATATCTAGTAAATGGGAAATGATGACTTGGAACAATCTCTTGCATAAACTTTGGACAAACGTTTATGTTCCATCTACCACAATAGCTTATTCCACTAACAGTACTGTAATATTATAGTAGACAGTCCTGAACCATGCACTGGCAGCATAAATACACTAACTGGTCCAATACATGCTAAGTGAATATGTTCGTCATTTAATCAATAGAAATACTGAAGATTTCCAAATCAGTTTTTCCTCCGAGTCACTTTTCAGTTCACTGCTTTCTACTAGAGTCAGACAGCATGAGGTAAACTGACTGACATTATTGTAATTGCTTTCATTCTTACCTCATGCTAGAGCCCTTAAATAAAAATGATCTTTTTCAAAATAGCATTCTACTACTACTATAAATCATTCTGTGATATGTTATACTGAAAATATCAGACCTTTCTGTTTTGATGATAAAAATGATTCAACTGGAAGTGTGCCCAAGTCAGGCATTAATATCATAAAAGTGAAGAACTGTTTTTATCCTTGGGAAACAGGTACCTCTAAAAAGAGCACACTACAGTGCCTAAACTTCCTGGACACTGAAGAAAAAACACATTCTTCCTGAGAGCAAACCCAAGTACACATCTGATTCCATGACCTTTCTACTTCAAGAAAGCTTATGTCCTTTATTTCTAAAACCGAATTCTATCTACTGAGCAGAATATGAAATCAGTTTACCAGTTTTGAAGTTAAAATAGAAGTAACTTCTCCTGCTGTAAAGTCATTGGGACTATCTGTGACAAAAATGGGTTTCTTTGATTTTTGTGGTTCTGGGTGCCTGCTACTTATCAGGATCATTCTGGGGCTTTGCCTCAAGAAAAAAAAGAAATTATGTATTTCTATATAAAGCTGTACTAGAGCTAGGCTAAATAACAATGTCTCTAAACTGGTTAGCATCTACCAATGGAAATAGTACTCTGTCATCTCGACTACCTAAATTTTCTTCAAAACAAAATCAGAAATTTGTGGAGGAATGAACACTTTGCAAAACAAAAATCTCGCCATACAAGTTATCAGCACAGCTAATCACGTTTTCTCCTCACCAAATAGTATCAAACACTTTAGCATAAACCAAATTCTAATCTTTAACAGACTGTGCAGTAATGAACACAATACCCACCCTTCCTGCCAAATGGACTAAGGTGCAAGACACTCATTTGTGTTTCTGTACCTATAATTACAGTAAAGTCAATTATGGTAACCAAGTATTTAATCACCAATACTTTTAGGAAAGGGCAAGCCTACCCATGACATACAGTACTGTCCTAAAGAATCACATCAGCAGAACTTAGCACCAAGAATTTAGAAGTCTTCCAATAACTTCTGCAGCTATATAGAACAGACAATAAAATTAAACTTTGGCACTTCAATAATGGATTGATCTAGTGCATTGAGTGCATGAAATTACATAGTTAAACTATTCTTGTATATACATTGTAATTATTTTCAATTGGTCAATTCTTAAACTTTTGTTCACCTTTATAGTATATTAAAAGCAGCCTTATGGTTTGCATTATCAGTGCAAGACTTTAGTCTGTTGTCTTGCTCTTCAAGCACAGAATGCACGGCCAGCTACTTGTAAGCACAGAGCAGAACACACTGTCACTATCTTGCTATCCACAGCCTCTCTGTCTACTGGACTAGAACATTTTCATACCTGACACACTTCATAAGTCCTGGTAAGATTTATTATTATACTCCTATGGTATATTAATACCATACACAAGAGTGTGAAGAGACTACCGTATGAAGCCATAATATAAGTAGAAGGAACACTAAAGCAAGTCTTGTAAATGCAGAAAACACTTAAGATTGTAACTTGATTTGAGAATGAAGGGAAAAATTTACATGAAACACCTTAAGTAATGATATACTGACTAAGGCTTCAGTTCAGATTGCCCTGAAATCTAAATAACATGCAGTAAATAGAAACAAGAACCAAGCCAAAACAAAAAAGCACTAGAAAACAGATTTAAAAAACTCAACACTAGTTCAAGTATAGATGAATGAATGTTGTTTCTGCTAACTGTCCAGATCTTCACAAGCATGTTTCTACTTACCTCTAAATGAAAAGTTAAATACTAATAACTACAAAACACTATTACAAAATTGTGGAACCAAATGTCACATTTTTCACTCAAGACTAAGTCTGCAGGTACTCTCTATTCATGGACTTCGCCCCCAAATGCAGAGAAAGAAATTAAACATACCATGAGAACAAAGTAACGGGGAGCTTTTGCACCTACTTTCAGTGTGGACCAATCTTCTACAAAAATTATATTTCAAGTCCACATGAGTTATTTAAGCACATTATTTTCTGATCCCATTCAAAAATTGCATCCAGTTTTATCAAAAAGTGGAAGATGTGTGCCTTTATTCAGATTGTGTCCATGCACCACTAGTCTCTAATTTTTATTATGATGTTTATATCTCGTGTATGTTTATACTTTCTACACTTTGCATGTTTTCTATTTAAGTATATATATGTTAAATAGATCTTACTATTTGTAATTGGCTTTTACTCCCACCTTTAGGCATTTCATGCCAAAACACAGCTCCATGTTGAGTCCTGGTTTAACTTGATGTTCAAATAAAGATTGACTTGTGTTTATCTTTAGAGTCTCTTTTTGGAAGGCTGAAGTCCCTACTTTGGTATTTTCGAAAATTATCTTTCATATTTTCCACTTTTGAGCAGATGCCTGTTAGCATCTGTTTAACATAATAGTAGTTTTTAAGGGCACAAATATCTACCAGAAACATAACTAAGTATCAGTAACAGAGCCTATAAAAAGAATTAAAACCCTTAAAAATATATTAGTGATTTTCAGCAATATTAAACAAACTGAAACTGGTGTACAATGTATGAAAATTATAGTAGCTTGCTTTAGAGTTCCATTCTCTTAATTAAAACTGGAGCCTAAAGATTTGACCTCATGGAACAACATCTCACCTAGCCTGGGTTAATTTTTAAAGTTATAGGTAGGTTAGATCTGGTGGAAAGAATACACTTAGAGGGGAAAAAGTGCATCTTTGCAGGGAAGCAGCAAGAGTCCAGGAAAAGAACAGATCCCATTTTGGAATGCCATTGGGGGTAGCTTCTAGCTTTCAGCTTAGAATTAATCATTTGGCATCCTATCAGTAACAATAATAAAGCTGCGACTTTGCACCTCGAGATTCTTCACACATCATTTCAGGTAATTCTCTTTCACTTGCTAAAAGCCCATACTGAGATCCATCACCTATCGGATCCAGCTGGCAGAACTCAATGACAAAATCTTCTTCCGATAACAGAAGAATTTGATTCCAAGCAGAGATGTCCATGTTTCCTGCAGTACCTCCATACTCCACAGGAAGGATGGTTCGTGGAATATTCCGATGAAGGGAACTCAAATCTGAACCATGAAGAAAAAACTGAGAAAGAAAAAACAATAAGGTAGTAAATGACAGTAGCTAAAGAAATCTGCCTGATGCCAATCCCACTGTGCACCCTACCTCCCGGACCACAACCCTCATACATCCTGAGGAAGGCACACTGCCCCCTGAATCGAGTTGTATCTTCTATTACATACATGCCTTCCCCGCTCCCACAATCTTAGCATATGGTACAAATATGATAAAATCGATACATTTTTCGGGACACAGGCTGTAGAGTCTGCTTGGCACTAGCCTTACATCCCAACTACTAGAACTTGCTGTTAAAGCCACTTCTGTCCATAGCACCTCAACAGCCATGAGGTCATTTAAGTTTTACTTTGATTTGATTCCATCCTCTTTCTACATAGGCATTCTCATGTTTATCCTACTCATTTTTCAATTCTGTCACTGTTTTTTTGTCTCCACCACCTCCACATATGCAGAAAGCTGCATTGCAGCCATCTTTTCCACAGCACAAATGGAATATTTGATTTGGGTTTAAATCATTCCATTTCATTGGTAGTTCCAAGGTGAGTTACACAAAGGCAAGTAATTCTCTGTTTGGGGGGGGGGGGGGCAGAAGATTACAATCAAAATATAAATATTAAATGCAAATATTAACTTGTTAACAGTAAACACACCCCATTGAAAATGGGATGAGCCATAACACACGTAAATTTGGAGCTAAACCAACGGCTGATAAAGTGACTTCCTCAAGGGCACAAGAAACAGAGACTTGAATCCAGGTTTTCCTGTTGTTCAACTTACTTCTACATCTCCACAGCACTAACACCGCCCATCTGTATATAATGATAGGTCTTATTTTACTACTGTAAAGCTGTAAAATAAAATAAGAGCTACTTTGAGAATTCTGTGCCCTGCACGTTATCTGATAATTTCTATACTTGGTAAGAGGGATACATAACTACACGTTCGTAGAGCTCCTGCACATTTACAAGCCTCCACTGGTAACTTTCCAGCAGTAAGATACCGATTTAGACATGAGCATCACAGTGGTAACTTCTATGACATACTTAGGAAAAATACTGCTTTGTTCTTTGGGTAACAAAAAAAGATGCTTTGGGACAAGGATAGATTTAGAATAAGGTAAAAATGCTATCCAATTCTAAGCATTAAAATACACTACAGCCTGTAGAACATAATAGACATACTGAAGCACCACTTACCCTGTTTACTATCTTCTCTTTCAAGAAAGGTTTCAGGATAGCAAATATACCTTTAAATATCCTAGGCTCATTAATAACATGAACAGCTTTTATCCTAATGGGAAAACCATCCTACAATGAAAAATAAAAAAGGCATTTCATAACATAAAAAGATTAAAAACAAACAAACCCACACACATACACACAGAAGTCCCCATACTTATTTTACCACTATAAACCAATTCTAATAAGTGTGTAGATAACTGCCGTACAAAGAAAAATATTAAGAATAAAGTTTCCTGGGGGGGAGGGGGGGGGCGGTGAGGAACAGTTGTACTATTTCCATTAAATATTTTTAGAATCTCTTGCCTGTGTGTCTGTTTTTACATTTTGCTTTTCAAGTTCCTTTCATTCCCCAAAAAATCAATCAAGAAATAAAATTGGAGTGAGAGCCACACAAGCACATTAAGTCAGAATGTGCATCTTCTGTAGCATCACTTTAGACATGTAAGGCATATCAATCTGAAGGTTCTTATTTGGCTGAAAAGAAAGGTTAAACCAGAGCTTCCCAAATGATGGATCAGGACCCCAAAGAATCACAAAACCCACATTTGGGGTCTGGACCTGGGTGAGCTCTCTACAGGTATATCACAATTCTGCATCTACAAAAAGATTGTTAAAGAAATGGATTAAACCATCATTTTTTTTAAAGTATGAACTTTGGGTAACTAGTGATCTGCTAGAAGTAAAAATAAAGAGAGCATCCCAAACATATCTACACAAACATCTGAAGGATGTGTGACCACAAATTACTGCAACACCCTGTATACTGTTCAAATCAAAAAATAGTTCCAACCATTTTCAGAATGCTGCAGAAACTGCACTAGCTACCACTACCTTACTGGGACAAATTAAAACTACCGTTGATTTTCAAGGTTGCCAGACAAAATGGGACAGAGTACCTAAAGAATAATTAAGCCCCTAGATGCCGAGAAGGGCTTTGATCGTGTCCATTGGCCTTTTAGCTATAAGGGAGTGTTTTAGGTTGGGCTTACGTTTTAGGGGATGGATCGAAACTTTTTATTCCTCTCCCAAAGCTTGTGTCAATATCAACTATGGAACGCTGATGTTTTCGTTATCCCAGGGCGCTGAACAGGGGCGCCCTCTCTCCCTCATGCACTTTGCTATGGTGATGAAACCTTTTGCAGTTGCTGTCCGATCAAACCCTAATACTTCTGGTTTACTGATAGCAGACAGGGAGTATAAACTGGCTTTATTTGCAGACAATGTTCTTCTTTCATGGACTCATCCCCTTACTTCCTTCCCTAAATCTTTTGCATGCTATAGAGCATTATTCAGCAGTGTCTGGATTCAAGATTAACATAAGCAAATCTGAACCCCTTAATGTTTCTTTACACTGGAGAGACTTGGAGCCTTTGCCGTTCTCTTTTCCTTTTCAATGGGCCTTACGAGGTATTCACCATTTGGGTGTCCTTTTGAATCCTTCCTATGCAGATTTATTTTCCACTAACTATCCTGTCTTAGTCAAGGGTATCTACCGTGATTTGGAGTGCTGGTCCAGCTTTGACTTGTCTTGGTTTGGTCATATAGCTACGGTTAAAATATACTCCCCCACTTGCTGTATCTATTTCAGGGACTTCCAATACGTTTGTTTTACAGATTTTTATCCGCTTTGCAGGATTGTCTACTTCGCTTCATTTGGCAAAATAAGAGTCCACGTCTTCCTCGTTCATTTCTTTATCATGATAAGAGGAAGGGTGGCCTGGGGGTACCTACAGTCTTTTGGTACTACCAGGCTGCCCAGGCTCATGCTGCTTTGGAATGGTTCCAGGCGATTCCCCACAAGATATGAGTACACTTGGAGCATACATTTGTGGGCACCCCGTAAATATCGACGCCTTGGCGAAGATCTATGTCCCTCTAGTTCTACCACTTTCTATTATTGGGATACCTTGTTCCCTTCTCAGGGCAAGATTTTGTCTCATCTCACACCTATAGCTTTTAACCCTTTGTTTCCTCCAGGGATGATTTCTGGGCCCTTTACTAGATGGATCTCTCTTGGATTAAAGACTTGGGGGTCAGCTGTTTGAGGAAGAGACCTTACTATCCTATTCTTCCATGACCAAGTCCTACCCCAATTCTGCCAACACATCAATACGCTTATATCCAATTACACTATTTTCTTTCTTCGGCCTCTATTTGCTCACAGTTGCTTTGAGAGGACTTGGATTTATGTGCAGATTCCCCACAGCACTAGGGTTTTAATTACTTGCTTTTATAAACATATTCCTTTACCCCACCATACACCTTACATCTCGAACACTGACAGCGTGAGCTGGGGATTACCTTAGAGGATAAGTAGAACTTGCTGGAAAAAGCATTGTTAAAGGTTTCTATTTCTGTCCCACTTAAAAGAAAATGCTGTCAAAGTGATGTACCATTGGTATTTAACACCTATTTGTGTTCTACATATCTATCCAGGTACCTCTGCTTTATGTTGGTGGGGGTTTGGAAAGGTTGGTAGTATGGGACACATTTGGTGTTCCTGTATGAAGGCCAGGGTATTTTGGAGATCAATCCAGGAGAGACTTCAGAAGTGGCTGAATTGTTTAATTCCTTGCTCACCGATATATTTCCCAAGAAGGTACCTGGACTTAAGCTTTTCTGGTGTGTCATGCCATGAGCGCTGCCCAAATTACATTAGCGGCTCACTGGAAGCAGCGAACTGCTCCACTTTTGGTAAAATGGCATAAACTCTGGTATATTTGTGACATGGAGCATCTTTTGGCCACTTGTTGCCAATCCCTTGATAAATAGGAAGCCATTTGGGATCCTTTCCTGTGACACTATGCTGCTTAAAAAAAAATAATAATAATTCTGACAACACTTTCTTTTGTATCCAATATTTACTCCTGCTCTTTTGGGTTTTCTGATGTTAGGAATGGGATTGGGCAGCGTAGGGGGGTTTGACAAAACCTTGGAAATGTTCAGAAGTTTACTCTTATATTATTGTGATCCCTCAGGTGGGGGTGGGTTCACCTCTTACTGTAAATCTCTATATATAAAAGGCACCACCAACGTTCTAAATGAAGCCTCCAGCCGGAAGTGTGAAGGGGGAGAGATATCCAGTTTCCCCATGAGTGTCTGCCCCACCCTCGCTCTCTCTATAACACAAACAGTGAAGGAAAACACAGCAAAGCACTAAATCAAATCACTCTCTCTGGAACAGTGAAGGACTCAAAGGGGGGAGGGGAGAGAGGGCAGAAGCCCTCACTATCTCTGTAACACAAACATAGCACAGCAGGAAACTTAACACTGAAGGACTCGACTCCGAGGGGGGAGGGGACAGAGAGCAGAGGGGAAGGGAGAGAGGGCAGAGGGCAGGGACACACACACTCCCACATGCACACAGAAGAAAACCTTGCTAGCCCCAGTTTCATTTGCATCAGAAACGGGGCTTTTTTACTAGTCTTTTATATCTGTTATAGCTATATTGTATGCCTGCTCAATTGGCTTTTTATTGGTCACGTGTCTGTTACTGTCTTTTGAGTTTCAATAAAGACTTCATAAAATTAAAAAAAAAAAAAGAAGAATTAAGCCCTCTACACACTTTTGAGACCTCTAAGGTCCTCTCAACAAGCATCACTATCTGTACCAACATCAAAAGAAACCACACCATGTGATACCCACCCAGCAAGCTCTCTCAGAAGTGGAGCCCATACTCTAAACCTCACTCCCAGAAGGGCTATGCCTAAAAACACCTCAATGTCACAAGGCAGGTGAAAGCCTGGCTCTTCTCCCAAGTCTGTAATACATGTGGCAATTGACTAATCACTCAGCCCGCATCTTGAATTAGCTCGCCATCTATCCTGCCACTTAGAGCAGTTCCTTATTCATCTGTGCATACAACTTGTTTTCAGCTTAACTAGTCATCTATTTATCACACTGACTCTGTACCTCCCACCTTGTCTTATCTATATATGTCTTAGCAGCCTATTAAGATGTTTCACTGAATTGTAATAGTGTGAGCATCATATGTATGTTATTTGAATGTTCTACTGTATGCCTGTGGAGGGGTTTCATTTGTATTGGGCTGACAAGAGTATCAGTTGTTTTATGAATGTTCTTCCATGCTGCTTATTACGGTATTCTTATTCTACTGACATATTTCTGTTATACGATTGATTCTTAGTAATAGGACTAATAAGATAAAAAACAAATTTGCCATCTCAAAGTTTACCGCTGACTGTAGTTATGCTTATATTTGGTAATTTTACTATCTATGCTACATAAGTATTGCCATTCTGGGACCATCAAGCCCAGCATCCCATTTCCAGCAGTGGCCAATCCAAGTCACAAGTACCTAGCAAGATTTATGTCAAGCTGTACAATATCTAAAATTAAGTTTGGATTGGAATAAGTTCATGATGTAACAGGTAAGACCACTGATCACATGGATTGCTCCCCCCCCCCCCCCCCAATCTATGCAGGTCTCTCAAATGCAGAAGAATACTACCACAGAAGTCGGGCAACAAGCAGAATCCCAAGCAAGATCTCTCTCCAGCATATCATATATGCTAACCACTCCAAAATATTTGTGATAGAATAAAGGCATATCTTGTCAAAGTCACTTATTGAACTTGACTTTTTAGGAAATCAGTTAAACTGGCCATGGTTATTACAGGATCTTGTTACACATTTCTAAAATACACCACATTGAGAGATTTCATATATATTTATATTTAATAAATAACCACATAAGGGGGCGGGGTAGTGAACTATATGACTGGGTAGGGAGGGAGGGAGGGGAGGGATGAGACTGTAAAAATGTTAAGGTTTAGGATGTTTTACATATAATTTACTAACCACATTTCTATCAGTGGTATACGGGGGGGGGGGGGGGGGGCTCTAGGTAAGTATAAGGGATACCCTTAGAATAGTAAGATCCATCGTCAAACTTTTTTATGTTATCATGTGATAAGATAAGATTGTTGCAACAATGTACACTCAACTGGTTTCATATATTGTTATTGGTTGGTAGTCAACAAAAATGTTAAACTATAAATAACCACATAAATGCCTGATCTCTGCAACACAACAAAACTAAAGTATGTAACGGACATAACACAACTCTTCCGTTGTACGATTCCCTAATGTGGCTGTGCCACATGAACTTTATCTTACCACAACATCACTTTGTATTTGTTTACACCGGAGTCTGCAAACGCCTCTCCGGTACTATGTAAGCCACATTGAGCCTACAAATAGTGGGAAAATGTGGGATACAAATCTAATAAATAAATAAATAAAAGCAACACATAGTATTTGAATCCTATTAAACAGCTTTTCCAGATTTCAGTTCTTACCTGAAGAATTCCAATAACCTTCTTGGCCATAAACGGACCAAAGTGAGAAGCCTGAGATAAGCCAACTCCATTATAGTCTGCCAGGATTATAATTCCATTCACTTGGGTCTCTTCAGACTGAATAAGTTTTTCCAGTGTGAGGTATATGGCACGGATATTCTCAGTAATTGGGTAGTTACTTGGTGACCATCGACCTAAATTGGAAGGCACAGACAGTAAAGTGATACAAACATGCCAGCCAAGTAAAATGCTGTTTAGTGTTTCCAACACCTTTTAAGTCCAATATCATATGTACTGTATTAGTAAACCAAGAATTGTGCTTCAAGACATATCCTGATATATAGGTTTTATTCTGTATAACACTTAAAAAAAAAAAAGTTGGGATTCATATATAGGAGTGGAGTAGCAAGCCTAGTGGTTAGAGCAGTGGGCCGAGAACCAGGAAAACCAGGGTTTACTTCTCGCTTGCCTTGTGACCTCGAGCAAGTCACTTAGTCCTCCACTGCCACAAGTACAGACAGTAATCCCTGTGAGGACAAGGGAATACCTAGTATACCTGAATGAATATAGCTCACCTCAAATTGCTACTGAAGAGGCGTGAACTAAAAATAAGAAGGCTAATCTGTGTCTATGTGTTTGTCATAGAAAGTACAAGGATGGATGGACTGAGGTCATTATCAGGACCATAAATACAAAGCATATTTTTACTTTAGTACATGATGTGAAATATTTCCACATTATCTATATAGCTTCTCTAGGTGAACATAATAGCCCCATGAAATCCTAGTGAGAACAATTCCAAGAAATCACTAAAGAACATATCCAAATAAGAATTATTTTTCATAAATACAAAATATCTTGGCTCAGAATAAACCATAGAGAAGATTCAAAGGTAGTTTAACTTCTATGGTACGGAGAACTTGAGACATATAGGATCTACTCTGCTGTAATTAAGATCTTGAGTAAGGTGGTGCAGAAGGAATGGATCCTCAGGCGCTTAGTCGAGATCGGGAGGCGGGGCTGGTGGTTGGAAGGTGGGGATAGTGCTGGGCAGACTTATATGATCTGTGCCAGAGCCGGTGGTGGGAGGCGGGACTTGTGGTTGGGAGGCAGGGATAGTGCTGGGCAGACTTATACGGTCTGTGCCACAGCCGGTGGTGGGAGCTTAGTCGAGATCGGGAGGCGGGGCTGGTGGTTGGGAGGTGGGGATAGTGCTGGGCAGACTTATACGATCTGTGCCAGAGCCGGTGGTGGGAGGCGGGACTTGTGGTTGGGAGGCAGGGATAGTGCTGGGCAGACTTATACGGTCTGTGCCAGAGCCGGTGGTGGGAGCTTAGTCGAGATCGGGAGGCGGGGATAGTGCTGGGCAGACTTATACGGTCTGTGCCAGAGCCGGTGGTGGGAGGCGGGGCTGGTGGTTGGGAGGCGGGGATAGTGCTGGGCAGACTTAAACGGTCTGTGCCCTGAAGAGCACAGGACAAATCAAAGTAGGGTATACACAAAAAGTAGCACATATGAGTTGTCTTGTTGGGCAGACTTGATGGACCGTACAGGTCTTTTTCTGCCGTCATCTACTATGTTACTATGTGAAGCCTAAAGTAACCCTTCTTCAGATCAGAAATAAGCAAATGCTGATATCAGAATATATAAGTGAAACACAAAAGCATTCCAATGACAGTCTCACAGGAAGTGGGTGGAGTGGGTGAGAGACAGGGAGAGATGGATGGCTGATAAGAGGGTGACAAAGCAGTAAAATTTTATGGTTTACAATGGGACAGAAAACCCAGATATTTGTTGAGTCCTGTCTGGTAAGTATCAAAATATTTCATCATTTTGAGTTCAAAGGTCTTACATGCCTGGACTGTCTTAAAGCTTCCTTTTAGTATTCTCACCATAAAATCATTCATGCATGTTCTGGTTTTGTAAAGTGCTGTCCCATAGAGGTGACATCCTGATTGGCATTTTGTCATGCTTAATATGAAGTCTATGTAGATTGAACCTTGTCATTAGCATTTGGCTTGTTTCTCCAATATAGCACCCTTCTTCACACTTTTTGCATTGAACAATATATAACATATTTGAAGAAAAGCATGTGTAGAATCCCCTTATGAGTGCGCTAACACTAGAGGCGCCTATTTATTCCTATGGATGTATCTAGTATTAGCGTGCGCTAAAAACGCTAGTGCACCTTAGTAAACAGGGCCCTTAAATTTCAAGAACAGAGAACTACAAATAGTTCAATACCAAACAAGTTCATACGAGGCCCTAGCGTACTTTAGTAAGCAGGGCCCTTAAATTTAAATAACAAGGCTAGCGCACCTTAGTAAACAGGGCCCTTCAATTTAAAGAACAGAGCTAGTGCACCTTAGTAAACAGGGCCCTTCAATTTAAAGAACAGAGCTAGTGCACCTTAGTAAACAGGGCCCTTCAATTTAAAGAACAGAGCTAGTGCACCTTAGTAAACAGGGCCCTTCAATTTAAAGAACAGAGCTAGTGCACCTTAGTAAACAGGGCCCTTCAATTTAAAGAACAGAGCTAGTGCACCTTAGTAAACAGGGCCCTTCAATTTAAAGAACAGAACAAGCGCACCTTAGTAAACAGGGCCCTTCAATTTAAAGAACAGAGCAAGCGCACCTTAGTAAACAGGGCCCTTCAATTTAAAGAACAGAGCAAGCGCACCTTAGTAAACAGGGCCCTTCAATTTAAAGAACAGAGCAAGCGCACCTTAGTAAACAGGGCCCTTCAATTTAAAGAACAGAGCTAGTGCACCTTAGTAAACAGGGCCCTTCAATTTAAAGAACAGAGCAAGCGCACCTTAGTAAACAGGGCCCTTCAATTTAAAGAACAGAGCAAGCGCACCTTAGTAAACAGGGCCCTTCAATTTAAAGAACAGAGCAAGCGCACCTTAGTAAACAGGGCCCTTCAATTTAAAGAACAGAGCTAGCGCACTTTAGTAAACAGGGCCCTTAAATTTAAAGAAAAGAGAAGTACAAATAGTTCAACACCAAACAAGTTCCTATGAGGCGCTTTCCCACTATAGTAAACAGGGCCCTTAAATTTAAAGAACAAAGCTAGCGCATCTTAGCCAACAGGGTCCTTAAAGTTAAAGAACAGAGAAGAACTACAAATAATTCAAGACCAAACAAGTTCATATGAGGTTCTTAAAACACCGAGGGCCTCTTTTACAAAGTTGTACTATCAATTCTAAGTGCGGCAAATGAGAGGAAGTTCATTCAATTCCTGTGGGCTTCCTCTCATTTGCCTTGTGGGAATCGCTAGCACAGCTTTGTAAAAGAAGCCCTGAATTATCTGCTAAATACCTGGACGGATGCAAACAATACGTTGTCCTTTGGTATCTGAGCAAGGCAGAACAGTTAGGAACCCTGAGTCTAGAACAGGCTTTATTGCAGATGGTTTCAAGTTGTTAAAAACTTCAGGCCAATCCCTTCTACAACCATGGTACTTCACCAAAAGCTGGAGTGCTCGGTCATAATCAAACTTCCGGGCTCTTAGAAATCTCAGCAGAAAGGCATCATCTATACGGGTCTTTAGGTTGGGATAATCCTTCCAAATCATGTCTCTAAGTGCTTGGACATCGCGAAGCCTCCATTCTGGTTTCTCCTGCAACTCTTCCCGAGCCTTTGTAATGAGCTCTGGAGTCAATGAGCATATATAGCTTTGCTGCTTTGGGGATGGATCATTTTCCAGTACAGGTTCCACAGGACAGCCCTTTTCCAATAAGTCATTTTCTTCTGCCATTGGATATCAAGAGACTATTGTCAAAGAAACATAGTAAATATAAAAAACATTTAGCAATGCTGTACTGTATCACTAGCTTTCAACAAGGGAATTTAATAGACTTTTGTTGACCAAATTAAAATTTACTTTTTACTATATTAATATGATAAACAGAGCACAAGCACCTTATTACATTTTATTAAACAGACCTTACTGTTGTAGGTTGAACCAAACTTTTCACACATTTCTCAATAATCAGTAACTTTTCAAAGTAACCCTTGTATTCTGCACCCTAAAGCTTTTGTCCGACCCATTCTCAAGGTTAAAGAAAGCCACACAAATGTGTGTTGCCTGCATATGAAGTCTGACGGGCACCAAACAACCTGCTGCAAAAGTCTTTCATGGTACTTAACGGCCAGCACATTTTTGACGGTTCAGTTCTTCATTTACAACTTTATCTGGAACAGCATAGGCCAAGGATTTCAGTGCCAACATTTATTTCTATATAAAGTCTTGCAACCTCATTCTTAATTTTTAAAAATCTAGACAGGCGAAACAAATCCGCTTAAAACATTAAGGGCATGTTAACACAACAACTACAGCTGTATTTTCCTCTCCCCTTAAAATGTTTGCAATAACGGGCTTGGCAAATCTCGTGCATCCTGCTGCTCCTTACACAACTCTTTTCAAGAGATAAACACATCCATTAACAGGCAGCATGGCTCAAAATCCAAACACACTTCAAAATAACTGCATTATACGACAATTATACAATTCCATTGTAAACTTTATTATTATTATTTTGCTATTACCAGTAATCTCACTTTTTTTTATTCCTATACAAAAGATATATACACACAGTGAGACCCCAAGTGATGGAATGCTAAGTCATAATAAAAGACTGTAAATAAGGCCAACCCACACAACTCTTATTACCCAGCAAACATCACCCTGGACACACAGTACTCACCCACGCCGATTACTGCAACAGTATCTTCATTGGTTGCAAAGCCCAAATCCTGAAAAAAACTTCAAACTGCCCAAAACACAGCAGCTAGACTCATTTTTGGCAAATCACGATTTGAAAGCGCACCACCACTCCGTGAAAACCTTCACTGGCTCCCTATCAAAAGAACGAATACATTTCAAAGTCCACACTTTGATCCACAAGATCCTCCATGGAGAAGCTCCAAATTACATGACCAGTTTGATCGACCTTCCAGCCAGGAACGGATCCAAATATTCTCGAACATATCTGAACCTTCACCTTCCCAACTGCAAAGCTGTCAAATACAAAACCTACTACGCGTCCAACTTCTCCGTTATAGGCAGCCAACTCTGGAACGCAATGCCAAGACACATCCGAACAACCAATGAACACTTACCCTTCCGAAAGCTGCTGAAAACTTACCTCTTCAAACAAGCCTATCCAAATCCCCCAACATAACTCACGAACCAACGCACACCACTAACACTACCCTTACCGTAATCCCCCTCCTCCACATCTCTTCCTCTTGTCCCACTCTATACAATTGTGCAGTGGCGCATCAAGGGGGAGGGGCGGTCCGCCCCGGGTGCACGCCGCTGGGGGGGGGGGGGGGGGGTGCCGCGCGCCTATTGGCTGAGTTCGTTCCCTCCCTGCTGCTCCCTCTGTGTGGAACAGGTTACTTTTTTTTTTTGTTACACTTGTACCCCGCACTTTCCCACTCATGGCAGGCTCAATGCGGCTTACATGGGGCAATGGAGGGTTAAGTGACTTGCCCAGATTCACAAGGAGCTGCCTGTGCCGGGAATTGAACTCAGTTCCCCAGGACCAAAGTCCACCACCCTAACCACTAGGCCACTCCTAGGGAGCAGCAGGGAGGGAATGAGCGGACTCAGCCAACAGGCACGCGCGGCACCCCCCCCCCCCCCCCCCAGCAGGTAAAAATACACCCGGGGGGGGGGGGAGGAGGGTGTAATTTCGCCGGTGGGGGGGGGGGGGAGGCGGACATCGGCGATCCGCACCGGGTGTCAGGCCGCCTAGGAACGCCACTGCAATTGTGTTTTCTCTGCAATATTTTATATTATACATTGTAAGCCATCATCTCTGTGATACTCTGTACTGTACATTGTAAGCCGCACTGAACCTGCTACTGAGCGGGAAACAGCGGGGTAGAAATGCTACAAATAAAAAACAATCTTATCAAAACTAAACAAATAAAATAACCCCCCTCCCCCCATCGGGCAGGTGCTGCCGACGTCTCCTTCCTAAGCACATCCTCTCTGTGTAGGAGCCTCTGCCCCAGAACGCAACGCAGAATGACGGCTCCGCTACCTGGGAAGGCCAAAGGGGTCGCCACCAGAGAAGAACTCCCCCCGTTTTATCCAAGCCCCATGACAAGCAACTGCCCCCCTCGCTCTCAGTCAGTACTTGATGGACAAAAATCCGCACCTGACGCGTCGCGCGCCCCGCTGCGGCCGGAAGCGGCCCGACTCCCCCTCTTCCGGCGGCCCACGCACCTGAGCTCGCGCCGCTCGTTGGACGGCCGTTGGTCACGTGAAGCAAAGGTATTCGCAGAAACGCCGGTTGAGCTGCAAAGGAGAGAAGGGAAGAGGGGGGAGGGGAATAGAAGAGAAGGGGGCGGGGCGTAGGTGTGGCTGACGAACCCTCGGAGCGCGAGGAGGACCTGGCTGCGCGCGCAAATTCGGCTGCCGCTGGTGGGGGTGGGACTGCGAGCTAGCCTATTGGGTTGTTGTGCTCGCGTTTTTCCGCTTTGTGAGCGGGGCGCGCGGTGGGGCAAGTGGCTTTTTAGCAGCTGGCGAGGAGGTGCGTTAGTGGCCACAGCGCCTCTGCTTGTAGGGAAGTGGGTGGGTAAAAGCTGGTTCGAAGCTATACCAACTTAAGGAAAATATACAGACCGGTTTCGAAGTCGCTTAAAATGCTGACTGTAATGCTTAGAAAGAGCCAGCGAGGATCCGTCAAACTCAAATTACATAGTAGATGACGGCAGAAAAAGACCTGCACGGTCCATCCAGTCTGCCCAACAAGATAAACTCATATGTGCTACTTTTTGTGTATACCTTACCTTGATTTGTACCTGTCCTCTTCAGGGCACATACCGTATAAGTCTGCCCAGCACTATCCCTGCCTCCCAACCACCGGCTCTGGCACAGACCGTACAAGTCTGCCCAGCAATATCCTCGCCTCCCAACCACCAGCCCCGCCTCCCACCACCGGCTCTGGCACAGACCGTGTAAGTCTGCCCAGCACTATCCCCACCTCCCACCGCCGGCTCTGCCACCCAATCTCGGCTAAGCTTCTGAGGATCCATTCCCTCGGAACAGGATTCTTTTATGTTTATCCCATGCATGTTTGAATTCCGTTACCGTTTTCCTCTCCACCACCTCCCGCGGGAGAGCATTCCAAGCATCCACCACTCTGTCCGTGAAAAAATACTTCCTGACATTTTTCTTGAGTCTGCCCCCCTTCAATCTCATACCGTGCCCTCTCGTTCTGCCGCCTTCCCAAATCCGGAAAAGGTTCGTTTGCGGATTAATACCTTTCAGATATTTGAACGTCTGTATCATATCACCCCTGTTTCTCCTTTCCTCCAGGGTATACATGTTCAGGTCCGCAAGTCTCTTCTCATACGTCTTGTAACGCAAATCCCATACCATTCTCGTAGCTTTTATCATTATTATGTTAAGGAGATCCGGATAAGATGCATGATGCTGTTTCTACCTCCCACCTTACTTAAATACTGAGGGGTCCTTTTACTAAGCTGCAGTATAAAGTGGCTTGCGGTAGCGTACGCAGGCATGTATTTGGGGCACATGCATTGGGCCAGTTTTTAAAGTGTCTGCAAAAAAAATGTGTTTTTTTAAAATGGGATGGGAAAAGGGCATACAGTAAAACTGAAACCAGCGTGCCCCTAAAACCAGCCTGAGCCCTTAACTCCACCCATTGATCTAGCGGTAAAGGCTCACGTGCTACACACGTGGTGACTGGTCGGCACACGCCAACTGCCAATTACTGCTGGAAACAGAGTGCATGGGAGGAAATAAAATAAATCATCCAGGCATTATGAGCGCGCGGCTAATCTGAAATTACCACCAGGGGAACATGGTAGCCTGGTGTAAGTCTCATTTTGGTGTGCGCTGCACATGTGTAGAGCCTAACACACCTTTGTAAAAGGGCCCTTGAGAATAGTAGTTTGCAACAACCATCTTTCTTATCAGCATCAACGAAAACAGAGCATAGCAGCATCCAAGGAGATCCTGCAAATTATTGTTGTTTTTTTTAGAAGATCCAGATAAGATGCATGGATCCTCTTAAAACAAAGATAATAATTTGCCTGATCCACCTGTGCTCCATTTTCCTTGTTATATAGACTTTAAAATTAGACACGTGGCAAAACAATTATATTCAGAATTTTAAGCACTATGGGTGTAGATGTGGAGATGGTATGATCTTTACATCTGCAGATGTTAGATGTGCCTGCATATGAGGTAAAGTATACTCACATCTAATACGTATACAGATGCAAGGAACCTACGATCAAAGGGGAAAAAAAACAAACCATGACATGCTAGAATTAAGGCTATGTCATAACTGCAAATTTTTCTGTTTATTTACAATAATAATAATTTCCCAGATCCTCTTACATACTGGCTTCTTGGTTATTGATAAGTTCATGTTATTCTATTGCAAACAATCAGACTCAAAATAATTTTCAGCGACTACAGGGCAGAATTGGCAGGTTGACACGAAACGCAGAGATCCTCAGATCTCCACTTCAAATAATAGCAATAATTTGTGAGAGCCTCCAATGGAAAACAGCAGGTTGCTTAAAGTGGAATAATTGGTTCTTATTTATTCAAAAACTAAAGTGCTTTTGTCAACAATGAAAAAACAGCTCAGATACAAAAGTATTTTTTTTTTGTGGGGGGGGGGGGGAGTGAATCCACTCTGGAGTTTAGGATCTTTTTTATTATTAGCATTTATTGGAGAAAAAAAGTCATCTGGTTTTTGTGTGGACTCATTCATGCACTGTTGAGAAAGAGTGTAAGCTCTTAAGAACATAAGCGTTGCCATAGTGGAACAGACCAAAGGTCCATCAACTCCTGTATCCTGTTTCCAACCAGGGCCGCCAAGAGACAAAGCTGAGCCTGGGCAGTGGTGTTCCTGGGGGGGCTGGCACCCGGGGCGGATCGCCGATGCGCCCCGCCCCCCGGGGGCAGCGCCCCCCCCCCCCCCCCCCGATGCAGCACAGACCCCCCCCCCGGCGAAAGGACACCCCCGCGAAGGACCCCCCCCCCCCCGCTGGGTGCACGCCGCTGGGGGGGGGGGGGTGCCCTCCGTTGTTTCTTGCTTCTTCTCTGCCCCGGAACAGGAAGTAACCTGTTCCGGGGCAGAGAAGAAGCATGGACCAACGGAGGACAGGCGCGCGCGGCACCCCCCCAGCGGCGTGCACCCGGGGTGGACCGCCCCCACCGCCCCCCTAGGAACGCCACTGAGCCTGGGGCAAATAATGTTAACGGGTCTTCCGCCACATCCCCTCCGCCACTGCTCCCCCTGTGCCGTGCCCACCCCCTTACTGGCCTGGAGTTATTTTATGGCAGGCAGGAGTGATCGAGAAACACTACCATCCATGGGTCCTTCTTCCTGCCACATCCCACCTGTGTGGAAAAAGGAAGTTACATCACAGGAGGTGGGACACGGCAGGAAGAAGGACCCATGGATGGCAGAGCAGCGTCTCTCGATCACTGCAGCGTGCCATTCAATAACTCCAGGTAAGTATAGGACCAGGGGGGTTGGAAGAGAGGGAAAGATACTGGATCTCACCTGAGCTACCTTAGAGGTCGAGCTTGGGGAATCTTACCCCCCTCCTCTTGGTGTCCCTGTTTCCAGTAGTGGCCAATCAAAGTCACAAGTACCTGGCAAGATCCCAAAACAGTAAAACAGATTTTGTGCTGCTCATCCTAGGAATGAGACATGGATTTTCCCAAGCCAATGTTAATAATAGCTTCCATTTGTCCCAAAGATCAGTTCAGACAAATGGGTTGTGACCATCCTCCAGTAGGTAGCGATAGAGAACTCTAATGAGTTGTGCTTCATAAGCTCCTGCACTTAGCAACCATACCAGTATTCTCTATCTCCAGCAGGTGGGATAGCAGCTCCTGTGCGCTGTGGTAACTTCTGTGTGGCCTCCTGTCCTGATTGCAAGTTCAGTTGAGTTTGGGGTTGAGAATATTCTGTGCCTGTTTATTTTACCACTTATTTGACCCAATCATCATTCAGAGCGGTTTCCAATAAAACAATGAAATACAATATAAAACTAAAATATTGGCAGATCAGGATTGCAAGTCCCATCTAGTTTCTCCATATTGCTTCTTTCAGCAGTACAATAGACCACAGTTGATCTCTGCTGTCTTCGCAGTGAAGAATCCTTGTTTTTTTTCTCTGGACATTCTTGAACTCTGTTACTGTTCTTGCCTCCACAAGCTCCCCTAGGTACCCATTTCATGCATCTATTACCCTTTCCATCAAGAAATATTTGCTATTACTCTTGAGCATCCCTCTCCTTCATTGTGCCATTTTTCTTGGCCTTTTCCTGTGCAACTTCCTTTCTAGTGAAAATGTTGGCTTGATGTGTATAATACTTAAACCTTTGAAGTAGCTGAATGTCAGATCTCCCCTTCCCTAAGATATATGTATTATTTATAAGAGTTGACCTGCTCCATCATCACATCCTGTCCTAAGACTGAAGGAGAAGTATGTTGACCCTAGTCTAGGAGTTGCTGCTGTAGCCTGGGTTGCTCCCTTCCTGCACAGAAAAGAGGATACAGGGCTTGAGTAGAAATTAGAAAATAAAGAAAACATTACAAAAATTATACAAAACCAAACAACTCAAGTGAAAAACAAAAAGATAAAAACTAAAAAAAAAAAAAATCTCAGAACAAGAAAACAAACAGAAACAAGCAAAAGAGAAAGGAATGACAAAATATTTCCCTACAGCTCTTAAACATTTTATCTAGTGCTCAAGCTTTTAAAAATAATTTCCATTTTTGCATATTTAGGTGCAAAGAATAGAAATGCCCATAAAATTTAATTTTATTTTTTAAAAAGGCATAAAAATGCAGAAAAAACTCAATCCCTGATACTCACCTCCCAATACAACACGAATGAATTTACCGCCATAAACACACCAAAATTAAACCTCCCAATCTCAGAAACGCTAAAAATCCTTGGAGTCACTATCGACCGCCACTTAACACTCGAAACTCATGCAAACAATACAACCAAAAAGATGTTCTACTGCATGTGGAAACTGAAAAGAATAAGGCCATTCTTCCCAAGATCCGTCTTTCGCTGCCTAGTGCAATCCCTCGTATTAAGCCATCTGGATTACTGCAACTCACTATATGCAGGTTGCAAAGAGCAAACACTGAGGAAACTTCAAACAGCCCAGAATACAGCAGCCAGACTCATCTTCGGGAAACCAAAATATGAAAGTGCAAAACCTTTACGAGAGAAGCTTCCACTCAAGGAACGCATTACTTTTAAAGTATGCACGTTAGTCCACAAAATCATTTACGGCGAAGCTCCAGCCTACATGTCTGAATTAATAGACCTACCACCCAGAAACGCCAAAAGATCAGCCTGAACCTTCCTCAACCTCCACTTCCCTAATTGCAAGGGCGTAAAATACAAGACGCTACACGCGTCAACCTTTTCTCACGTGGGCACGCAGTACTGGAATGCACTGCCGCGCAACCTGAGAAGGATCCACGAGCAAACCTCCTTCCGCAAACTATTGAAGACCCATCTTTTTGAAAAAATCTACGGAAAGAAGCAAAACACATAAAGCTCACACTCACTGTTCACTAATGCATCAATACATCCACTTCTGAACTGTCATCCCCCGTAGTCTCACCTCACTCACACCCTTAATCACAGAAATATGTATACCATACATAATGCCCTTTTAACCTCCCGCTGTCTCCTTCCAATGTCTCAAGGTTTGGTCCCAGTGTTTATATTCCTTAACAACACTCCGATTGTCTTGTATAACTCTTCACAATGCAATCCATAACAAGTTGTAACAAATTGTATTTCCATCATTCATATTGTATTGTAAGCCACACTGAACCCGCAAAAAGGTGGGAAAATGTGGGATACAAATGCAATAAATAAATAAATTACACATGTAAGGCTGGCTTAACCATTGGACCAGGTGACGCTCTGGCCCAGGGCACTGGTGATTAAGGGTGGCAAAATGCTCAGCTTCTGTCCTTACCTGATCTACAGGTTAAACCTTTTCTTCCCCCACAGTCTCTCCCCTTAACTCTTCTCCAACCACCACCATGGGTCTTGCACTGCTCCTTCACCTCTCTCACTCCCCTGAGGTCCTATAAAATTTATGTTGTTTGCTGGCGGCAGCGGTAATAGCAGCAGCATGTCAGGCTGCCTTTGACCAGCACCTGGGTCTTCCCTCTGCTGCATCCTGCTAGCAGGACGCATCAGAGGGAAGACATATACTTTACAGGACTGTGGGGGAGTGAGAGAGCAGTACAGGACCTGTGGGGAAGGGGAAAGAGAGACTGGACTGGGGGTTAGGAGAGATGCTGAATTTGCAGGGGGGGGGGGGGGTGGATGGGGTGCTAGAAGTGATGCAATAGGGAGGGAACTGCCAAAGCGAATTGGCTCAGGGTGCCACTATTCCTTGAGCTGGCTCTGTATGCATGTGCACAATTCTTTGTTATGATACTCATGTAATGTTCAATGCTACCTTATTCCATACAGCCCCACCAGAACTCTGAGATCTGCCCACCAGAATCAACTTGTGATCCCATTATCGTGATATCATCCACGAACACATTAGGGACTGTATTTTCTCTGTTCAAGGTCCCTAGTTGTAGAATGCTTTCCCAACTTCTGTTCACTTGCAGACTTCCCTAGCTAAATTTAAAACTGATCTTAAGACTTTTTTTTTTTTTTTAATTTCAAGATACCTTCAGCTACATTAGTCATATTTCTCACTGGCACTGCTGACCGGGATCAAGTCTTGATTCCTCTGGAGCACTCCTTATGTTTTTCCCCACCTGCTGTTTTGTAGTTCCACCTCCTTCTCTCCAAACCAGGTTTTCTTAACCCAGTCCTCAGGACACACCTAGCCGATCAGGTTTTCAGGATACCCACCATGAATAGGCATGAGATAGATTTGCATGCCCTATCTCCACGGTATGCAAATTTATCTCATGCATATTCATTGTGGGTATCCAGAAAACCTGACTGGCTAGGTGTGTCCTGAGGACTGGTTATTTATTTTATTTATTTATTGCATTTGTATCCCACATTTTCCCACCTTTTTGCTGAGAACCCCTGCTCTAAACTAATGTACTCACTTTTCCTTCTTCACTGCTTTCTTCCTATCCTCTTAGATTGTAAGTCGCCCTAAAATGCTCCCCATTGGGCAGGATAGAAAGTCTTTAGTGAACTTGGAAACTTAGGAAGAGGCTTGTCGATTGTATAGGAGACTTCACTGAGAGCTCTTACAGAATGGTGTCAGGTGAGTTCCCACCCGGATGTTCCTACCGGACACATCCCACCCACCAATTCCCCCCCCCCCCCCCACCAAGACAATTCCCACCTAGGACAGTTCCCCCCCCCCCCAGAACAATTCCCACCAAGGACTCCCCCCTCCCAGTCATTTCCCACTCTCCCTAGTCTTTTTTCTTTTTTTTCTTTTTTTGCCAACCAGAGCAACTTCATTCTTTTGTATTGGGTCCCATAAGTCCTGGTGGTGTTTTTTTGTTTTTTTTTTTGCATCTGGAACAAAGGAGGGTAGAGCAGCATACAGATGTACACAGGACATATAATAACAAAATAACTTGTCATAGGTAGAGTAGTAATTTGTTATAAATTGTAATCAATGTGTCATTTTGAGAAGCTGAATTAGGTTGAAACCTTGTTTGGGAGGCATTGCTCCCTCCCACCCCCCACCCCCCATAATTGTATTTATCTATTTATGTATGTACTTATTTATGCCATTTAGATCCCAGATTAAACATGAATTAGGTTGAAACCTAGTTTGGGGGGTGTGGTGGGGGCATTGCCCCTCCCCACACATGAACTGCATGTCTGGAAGGGGAAAGGGATGTGTAAAAGTTCATGTTGTGGGGGTTTGAGTGGGTACTGCCCCCCAAACGATCTGGAAGAGAAAAGGGAGGAAGATTACTTGCCTTGTGTGTTTTGTATTTTTTGGGTTATGGGTGGGAATTGGCCTCCCTGGTGTGGTGGGAATTGGTTCAGTGGGAATTGTCCTAGGTGGGAACTGACCTAGAATCTACGGAACTGTTGGAGTCCTCTGCAGTTCTTGGCATGTTCATCCACTAGGTGGCCAAGTTTTCCTACTGAACAGAGTTTATCTTGCTGTTTGAATTCTACCTGCCTCAAGGTTTCTTATTTTATCACACTTGCTTATAATCGTGGAGATATCTTATAATTGCTGATGTTCTGTAATCAGTAAAGATAGTGAGATCCCTGCAGTTTAAAAAAAAACATTTTTCCTCTCTTGGTAGTTTCTCACACAAACCCCAGCAAGGGTCAATGAATCTGAAACCCTCACTGCTCTTCTTCCATGCAGGACTGCAGGAAAGCATCTGTAATCCAGCTTCTAGTTTAATGTAAAGTTCTTCTGTTAGTCATTATAGCACTGCAGTTACTAATGTATGGTAAAATATCGCAGGTTAATGACTCATGCAGTAAATTTCAATTTGTGTTGCTATAGCTGGGGAAACCACTCTGGTTGTATCAGAGGTGTAGCCAGACAGCCAAGTTTGGGTGGGTCTGAGCCCAAAATGGACGGGCACACAATTCAGTCCCTTCCTGCCCCTATCCGCTCTGCTCTCTGCATTCTGCCTCTCCCCCTACCCTCAAACACAAAATATTAAATACCTGAGATAGTGGGGACCCCCAGACTGCACCAGCTGAAGATTTCCTCCTCCTCAGGCAGGCGGTGCTTTTCCAAACAGCAGGTGGCAGCACTTGACTTGAGCTGATGCCGCTGCCAATAGTCCGTACATGCTACTACTACTACTACTGCACAAACATAGAAGAAAGACAGTCCCTGCTCAAAGAGCTTACAATCTAATAGACAAAAAATAAAGTAAGCAAATCAAATTAATTAATGTGAACGGGAAGGAAGAGAGGAGGGTAGGTGGAGGCGAGTGGTTACAAGTGCTTACGAGTCAAAAGCAATGTTAAAGAGGTGGGCTTTCAGTCTAGATTTAAAGGTGGCCAAGAATGGGGCAAGACGTAGGGGCTCAGGAAGTTTATTCCAGGTGTAGGGTGCAGCGAGACAGAAGGCGCGAAGTCTGGAGTTGGCAGTAGTGGAGAAGGGAACAGATAAGAAGGATTTATCCATGGAGCGGAGTGCACGGGAAGGGGTGTAGGGAAGGACGAGTGTGGAGAGATACTGGGGAGCAGCAGAGTGAGTACATTTATAGGTTAGTAGAAGAAGTTTGAACAGGATGCGGAAACGGATAGGGAGCCAGTGAAGGGTCTTCTGCATGGGTGAAAACTGAGCATGTGCAGAGGGGCCGGTGTGGTGCCAGCTGCCGTTTGGAAGAGCATTGGCTGCCTGAGGAGGAGGAGGAAATCTTTGGGGATTCCCACCAGCCACAGCAAGAGTGCCACAATTTTGGGTGGGCCTGAGTCCAAATCGGGTGGGCTATGGCCCACCCAGGCCCACCTGTAGCTACGCCACTGGGTTGTATGCAGGGCCGCTGGGGGGGGGGCAAAATTCCTGGGGCCTGGAGCTGGGGTCTCTCTCTCTCTCTCTCCTTCTCCTGATGGGCCCCGAGTGATTGGGTCCTGACAGGAATAGGAAAGAGAAAACTCTGCTGTTCGTTCCAAGCGGCTGCTTTTCCCCCTCAGGCGCACACTCGGTTTTGAAACCGAGCATTCGCGACAACAGAAAAAATGCAGCCACAGGGGCAGGACAGGCATGGAGTGAAGAGCAGCGCTGGATTCTTCTGCTGGCTGGGCCTCAGGATCCCTGCCAGCCCCAAGGGACCTCAGTTGCAGCAGCGACGATCCTGGGAGGGGGCGGGAGTGACGACGATCAGGGGGAGCGATGGCGATTTGGGGGGCGGTGATCGGGGGCGGCAGCAGCAGTGGCCTTGCCCCGGTCCCAGGTCAGTCTCTCGGCGGCCCTGGTTGTATGACAAAAAGGCGATACATCAAGAATTTAGTCAAAATCATAATCATTATAAAAACTTGTGCTTTCTCTGGCTGCAGCAACTCATAGACAGCAGGCTCAAAGAAAGACCCGCTGTGGTGATGGTGTAGCAAATAATCCTCCCATCCTCAGACCTCCACTCAAAAGACCCCCCAACCTAGCAAAACTCTCGCACCCAAGACTCTTCACTTCCCGATCCCCTGTGCCACCTTGAGTCCAGTGAAGGGTCAGAAGTGTCATCCCTGGCCTATTGGAGACTTTGTTCAAAATGGTGCCAAAAGCCCCCTAGCAGTGGTTATGGGGTACGAACCCTAGAGGCCAAGGTGCCAAATAAGGAAGCACTCTATGGAAAAGTCTTTCATATTTTTCTTGTCATCACCCTTAAGGAAACTGTACAAGCTGGCATGAAAATGTCCTGTCTCAGCACTGCCACGTCTCACTGTGTTTCATGCAGAACAATCTTTTATGGCTGTTTGCATACATAGGTGTAGTTTTTACTGCAGCAATTGTCACTGTAGGCAGATATTACATAATGTGCAGGCTATAAATATAAATTGCTGTATTTTTACTAAGTGACTGCCACAAATCATGTGAAAAATAATCACGTTAATACTGAGACCCAGTGCTCAGTGTATTTTTTTCAAACTTGGACTGGTGTTTTAAAAAACGCATTATATTTAGTGTTATGTAATAACAGAGGGGAGTTTTCAAAAGGACGTCCAAGTCCATCTCACACATATTGTCTAATAGGAAATACGTTCAGATTTCCAATTTGATGTCCTTTTAAGACATCCAACATGAACAACCATTTTATAAACTGGAACGTCCAAATTATGAACGAGGAAATCAAAAGACATAGGCATCTGTATGGCAGCATTGTAAGGGCCATGTTTACTAAGATGCGCTAGCGTTTTTAGCGGGCGCACCTTAGTAAACAACCTATGCATCCAGCTTCTCCTATACAAGCACACAATTATGGAACGCAAAAGTTGTGAAGACAACCTACGACCGCCTAAACTTCAGGAAATCATTAAAGACCTACCTGTTCAAAAAGGCATACCCCGCCGACCCAACACAACACAACCAAAGCTTGTACTGGACACTAAATAATCTTCCCTCTCCTTGATTCCCATTGTAACTGAAACATATGTTCCTTACTCAACCATAATACCACCTGTATGTGTTTCTTTACCGGACTGGCGAATGCCTCTCCGGTACTATGTAAGCCACATTGAGCCTGCAAATAGGTGGGAAAATGTGGGATACAAATGTAACAAATAAATAATAGATACCCATAGGAACATTATGGACACCTACATGGTTAGCATGTGCTTAAAAACGCTAGCGCAGCTTAGCAAACATGGCCCTTAGAAAATGGTCCTGCAGAGCAGAGGGCAGCCCAGTGGTTAGTGCAGTGGATTATAAACCAGGGGATCCAGGTTCAAGTCCCACTTCAACTCTTTTATTTTGTAATTGTGAGTCCTCTGGGAACAGAAAATGACCTACTCTATCTGAATGTACACCACTTCATTAGCCTTCAGGCTTGCAGGTGGCTTATATATTTAGGAACAGTAGGAATTTTTCTTTTCCTGGAGGGCTCACAATTAACCCATTAGTGCCCAATGTTCCCATATTTGTTCCCACATATGGGAACATTGGGCACTAATGGGTTAAAAAAAAAAAAGCGTTAAAACAGGATTTGAACCTAGGCCCCTTGGTTTACAGCCCACTTTACTAACCACTAGACTACTCAGATCAGCATGCTACTCTGTTCACGATGCCAATACTACCTAAACCGTCACAGAACCTGGTCTTCCTTTCCAGTTTCACTTTAGGGCAGCAACCATTGGAGGATTTCTTTGCTACTGTTTGATGGATTTGTTTTATATAATGAATATTTTTATTGTAACCCTTTTTTTTAAAGTGAGATATAAAACTATGAAATAAATAAATAAATAAAATTATGTTTTTATGGTAGAGGCTATTATTAAAAACAAAATTACAGAGCACATCCGAGGACATGGATTACTGAGACCGAGTCAGCATGGCTTTTGTGTGGGGAAATCTTGCCTGACCAATTTACTTCAATTCTTTGAAGGAGTGAACAAACATGTGGACAAAGGGGAGCCGGTTGATATTGTTTATCTGGATTTTCAAAAGGCGTTTGACAAGGTACCTCATGAAAGGCTACAGAGGAAATTGGAGGGTCATGGGATAGGAGGAAATGTCCTATTGTGGATTAAAAACTGGTTGAAGGATAGGAAACAGAGTGGGGTTAAATGGGCAGTATTCACAATGGAGAAGGGTAGTTAGTGGGGTTCCTCAGGGGTCTGTGCTAGGACCGCTGCTGTTTAATATATTTATAAATGATTTAGAGATGGGAGTAACTAGCGAGGTAATTAAATTTGCTGATGACACAAAGTTATTCAAAGTCGTTAACTCGCGACAGGATTGTGAAAAATTACAAGAGGACCTTACGAGACTGGGAGACTGGGCAGCTAAATGGCAGATGACGTTTAATGTGAGCAAGTGCAAGGTGATGCATGTGGGAAAAAAGAACCCGAATTATAGCTACGTCATGCAAGGTTCCACGTTAGGAGTTACGGACCAAGAAAGGGATCTGGGTGTCGTCGTCGATAACACACTGAAACCTTCTGCTCAGTGTGCTGCTGCGGCTAGGAAAGCGAATAGAATGTTGAGTATTATTTGGAAAGGTATGGAAAACAGGTGTGAGGATGTTATAATGCCGTTGTATCGCTCCATGGTGCGACCGCACCTTGAGTATTGTGTTCAATTCTGGTCGCCGCATCTTAAGAAAGATATAGTAGAATTGGAAAAGGTGCAGCGAAGGGCGACTAAAATGATAGTGGGGATGGGACGACTTCCCTATGAAGAAAGCCTAAGGAGGCTAGGGCTATTCAGCTTGGAGAAGAGACAGCTGAGGGGAGACATGATAGAGGTATATAAAATAATGAGTGGAGTGGAACAGGTGGATGTGAAGCGTCTGTTCACGCTTTCCAAAAATACTAGGACTAGGGGGCATGCGATTAAACTACAGTGTAGTAAATTTAAAACAAATCGGAGAAAATATTTCTTCACCCAACGTGTAATTAAACTCTGGAATTCATTGCCGGAAAATGTGGTGAAGGCGGTTAGCTTAGCAGAGTTTAAAAAGGGGTTGGACGGTTTCCTAAAGGACAAGTCCATAAACCGCTACTAAACGGAAAAATCCAAAATCCCAGGAATAACATGTATAGAATGTTTGTACGTTTGGGAAGCTTGCCAGGTGCCCTTGGCCTGGATTGGCCGCTGTCGTGGACAAGATGCTGGGCTCGATGGACCCTTGGTCTTTTCCCAGTATGGCATTACTTATGTACTTATGTACTTAAACCAACAATGAATGTGGTATAAAATGCTTGATCCTAGTCTTTCTGTGCCATTTCTAAGGACATAGACTGTAGAAGTCCATCCGGCACTGTCCTTACCTTCTAGCTACTCCAGTTGCTGCCGAAGCCCTCTTCAGCCCATCCTAAACTCTCTTGCCATGTACGGGATACAGACTCTAGAAGTCTGCTCAGCACTGGCCTTCATTCTTCACAGCCAGAGTTGTCATCTAAGTGCCACTCGGCACATCACATACATGCAGTCATTTAAGTTCTGATTTTTATAGCATCCATTTTCTAATTAGGGATCTGATGTGTTTATCCCATGCCTTTTGAAATTCCACCACCTCCCTCAGGAAGACATTCCAGGCATCGACCATCTTCTCTGAAAAAGAATTTCCTGACCTTACTCCTATCTACCACCCTGCAACCTCAATTCATGTCTTCTAGTTTTATCAATGTTGCTAATATGGACATGCAACATGCTGTTTGCAAGCAGACATGCATGCAGCAATGATATTCAGACACTGATAATTCTATAAGGAACTATATATATTTACATCAAAACAGCAACCAACAGGTCAGGGTAAGAAAACCCCCATGTATAGACCAACAGCCAAAACAAAAGAGTAGGGGGTGGGCCAAGGATTCTCATCAGACGATGGTAGGTTGGAGTAATTTTATTCAGCACCATCGGCTGACGAGATTCCTTGGTCCACCCCAACTCTTGTTTTGGCGATATATATTTAGACAGCATCAATGGGGCATAAATCCCAGTTTTCAAGTCATGAACCTGTGTAGATAATCTTCCAGCTACACAATAATCTGTACGTATGTGCCAATATTCATAGTTGGGCATCCAGATGGCTGGAGCATGGGCAGGACCCACATTTGTGTGCATACGTTATTAAATAATGTACGTGTATTCTTTAACAGTCCAGGTGTGAGTATTTGCCCCAGCTCTATGTCTGCTGTAAGTGATCTTTCCTAAAATATAGGTGTGTTTCTGACTTATGCTAGGTCAAATGCCCTTATGCAGAAACGTGACCCCTAGTGGTAGTTCCATGAGACTACTGCTACGTGTCACTGGCACCATTTTGGATGACTGTGCCAGGAAGGGCAGGAGCAACTGGAGATGATAGGCCTCGCCTCACCCTATGCGTGGAATAAACTTCCTGAGCCCTTACGCCAAGCCCCCTCCCTACCCATCTTCAAATCTTTGCTCAAAGCCCATTTCTTCAATTTTGCTTTCGGCACCTAACCATTATACCTTTCAGGAAATCTAGACTGCCCCAATTTGACTGCCCCTATTTGACTGACTGTACATTTGTCCTTTAGATTGTAAGCTCCTTGAGCAGGGACTGTCCTTCTATGTTAAATTGTACAGCGCTGCGTAACCCTAGTAGCGCTTTAGAAATGTCAAGTAGTAGTAGATGATAGGCTTGTGGGGGCTATTGGAAGGGTGGAGGGCTTTGACAGGTTTAACACCTGGGGGTGATCTGTGGGTGAGGAGTATCTTTTGGGTGGGAGATTTATTGGTAGGGAGGCCCTTCTGCTTCTGGGTGGGTGGGGGGGCAGTCTTTTGAGGGATGCTATAGGGCTTAAGGGAGTGTTCTGGCCATTGCTATTTTTATGGGTGCCAGCCCTTTTAGCATGCAGGCCTGGGAACATTGGGCCACGCATAGTAGCTTGATGCTCCCAGGCTGATAGAATAATGTTGCTTGCAAGGTGGCTCATAAGAAGTGTTAATCCTTTACCATGAGAGTCAGCAACTTGTAGTACTGAGATACCGCAGGTTAGTGACTTTCATAGTAACTCAAGGTGCAATAAAAGCCCACGTTTTACCTCACCTTGATACAGTGGCGTAGGAAGGGGGGCGGTCTGCCCCAGATGCACGCGCTCGGGGGGTGCCGGCCCCGCTGGTTCCCTGCTCTCTCTGCCCCGGAACAGGTTACTTCCTGTTCCGGGGCAGAGAGAGCAGGGAACCAGCGGGGCCGACGCAGCTCCGAGTGACGTGCACTCGGGGCGGATCGGCCCTCCCGCAGGTAAGAATGCGGTCCTGGGGGGTGCACGCCGCAGAGGGGGGGTCGCATGCCGCAGAGGGGGGGTCGCGCCGTGCTACACCCGGGGGGGTGCGCAGCGGCGACCCACCTCGGGTGCCATTAGCCCTCGCTACGGCACTGCCTTGATAAATTCCCCTCTAAATCCCAATTTTATAAAGCTGCAATATACATGTCTAAAACTGAAAAGTGGGCATATAGCAGAGAGGGTGTGGTCTGGGTGGGTTTTATATGGGACTAGAATGGGCCTAAAAAAATAAATATGTTCCCTGTTTCAGGAGGGAAATGCATGTCTATGTCCCTTACAACTGCCCTGCTGTGCTGTAGACTCCCCAACTCCAACACCCAACTCACTCTCTGGCCTTAACAAGGATCCATTATGTCTAGTAGGGCAGAAGCGATGCCCACTCACTCCCATTTCATGCCTTCCTGATACACAAAATGGCCTCTGAGACCTCTAGAGGCAATATTATGATATCACCACTAGGGGGGTCGAGAATTCATATATGGTAGTTTTCCTAGAGGGAATATCATTGTATTATAGCCGTTTTGTATAGCAGGAAGCCAGGAGGTGGGAATGAGTGGGCTTCTCACACCCTACCTCTTGCGTACCAAGGGTGGGGCGGTGGGGGCGATCAAACCTGGGTGCAGGCAGCAAGAGGGTGCATGGAGCAGTTATGCAGCTGTCGGTTCCACCAGTTCCCTGCCCCCTTTTACATTACTTCTTGTTCCGGGGCAGGGGATCGGCAGAGCTGACAGCTGCGCGACTGCTCCGTGCGCCCCCAGGTGGTGAGGATGATGCACTTCGGAGGAGGGGAAGGTGGGTGATGTGCTGAGGGGGAAGGGGGGTGATACACCGCAGGGGGAGGCGTAGCGAATACCCGTCCTGGGTGGCAGCCAACCTAGGTACGCTACTGCACCCTACTATAAGTAAATCCAGGGATGGTGGTGGTGGTGGTGGTGGTGGTGGTGGTTGGGGGGGGGGGGGGGGGTGTCTAGTGCTCAGCAAGGCAGTTGTGAGGGACTTGGGCCCAGGGGAGGGAGGAAGGTCTGAGGGAGGTTGCCAAATGTCAAGCTCATGCCTGCTTGTTGGGTCTTTCCTTTCTGGGAGTAGGGTCCATGGGGGTCTGTCTGCTGGAGGGGTTCATGCTCTGTGTTTGGAGGGAATGTTATGGTTGGGGCCTTCATGCTATGTGTGTGTGTGTGGGGGGGGGGGGGGGGTCGGGCTTTGTGCAGAGGGAATGTGATGGTCAGGTGCATGATCATGTGGTACTAGGGGTGGGCAGTGTTTCACACATCTGTCTGGTGTGTGTGTGTGTGGGGGGGGGGGGGGGGATTAGCATTTTTATTTTTGCAGACTTCTGTTTCAAAATGAAAGCTCCCACCCATGCAATCGTGTATTTTAGAAGAGGATTTACACTGGGAGACTCTTTTCTATAATACCTTGTCTTATAGATGTCCTTGTACTTCCTTCCTAAAATGCTGCTCCACATGTCTTTATACAATACGCTGAACATAGGCACCTGCGTGGCTTTCACATATAGATTGCCTATTATAAAATGGCTCTCTTCTCTTAGATCAGGGATTTATGTAGTCTGAATTAACCAGATAGCGCCGAATATCAATGTTACTTAGCTAACTGTTATCTGCACCTCATCACCTCCTGGACCTCCTGTTTTTTAAACCCCATTAACATTTGAGGCTTCTTTTACAAAGCCGTGCTATCGATCCCTGTGCCCATAGGAATTGAATGGGCTTCCTCTTATTTACCACGCAGGAATCGCTAGCACGGCTTTGTAAAAGAAGCCTTTGGTCAGACATTGAGCCCGCCGGGACAAAAGTTAACTGGACAACATCCCCAAATTTTCAGTGCTGAATATCGGGTCAATCAACACCTGAGGTTAACCAGATAAATCTTTTTAAATAATGATCTCCAGAAGTATAGCAGGACCTAAAAGATAGGGATAAAACTTCAAGACAAATTTAAGAAGCGCCGGACCCTGAGAATTTGTCTGCTATCAGCTTGCAGTTTTCCTTTAGTACGTTATTGCTCTGGATGCTTTAGAAATCATGTTGGTTTAAGATGAACTAGATAGCTTGTATCCTCAATGGAACAATTTCCAAGAAAGCAGTAAACTTTATTGCTTAAGATACCATTTTCATAGTAAATATTAAACTTTGCTATGATAAAATAAATTAGGATAGATAAATATAACTATGCCACAAAATTAAAGGCAGTCTTATTAAGAGGAGTAAAAGCAATTTATCAAAATAATTGTTGAATTCTCTTCTTGAAGAAGGGGTTGAATGTATCCTGAAGTACTATACATTTGATTGCTACTGAACCATAATAAACTGTAAAATGTAACAATTCCAGTGGACGCTGACTTTGATAGTCTTTTCATAGTGACTGAGAACATTAGTTACACAGTTGCACTGCTTTTATACTGTTTTAGTTTGAAATAGAGAATGAGAGAGGAGGAGAAAGAGAAAATAATTATCCTGTATATTTGGGGTGTGGATTTGAATTGCAATCTCAGGGCCTTTTTTTAATCAAACTGCACTAGCGGTCCCCAGTGCAGAAATGCCAATAAAGCTCATTCACTTTGAATGGGCTTTGTCAGCATTGCCTCACCGGAACTGCTAGTCAGCTTGATAAAAGAGGTCCTCAGTTTGGAAATATTTATGTAATAATGAGGGTAATTGGGGTGCCTAGCTGGAGTGGCCTAGTGGTTAGAACAACACTCTTGCAATATAGAGGTGGCCAGTTTAAATCCCACTGCTGCTCTTTGTGATCCTGGGCAAATCATTTAACCCTCCACTTCCTCATTTACAAACCTAGATTGTGAGCCCTCCTGGGACTAAAAAATATCCACTGTACCTGAATGTAACTCACCTTGTGCTACTACTAAAAAAGGTGTGAGCAAAATCCAAATAAATTATTTGAGATTCTGTTGCTATTATCTGAGATTTTACATGGAATGTTGCTACTATTTGAGATTCTATATGGCATGTTGATATTATCTGACATTCTACATGGAATGTTGGTATACATGGAATGTTGCTACTATTTGCAATTCTGTTGCTACTATTTGAGATTCTACATGGAATGTTGCTCTAGTGGAGGAGTGGCCTAGTGGTTAGAGCACCAGTCTTGCAATCCAGAAGTGGCTAGTTCAAATCCCACTGCTGCTCCTTGTGATCTTGGGCAAGTCACCTTGAGCTACCACTGAAAAAGGTGTAAGCAAAACCTAAATAAATAATAAAATAAATAGGACAGGAAGGGATCTATTTTATAAAGATCCAGAGACTCACACATGAGTGTGTGGCAAACTCCTGCATTAGGACATGCTGAGCCTCTTTTTTCTCTGCAGCTTAGTGAAAGGGCTCCAAAGAAAACAACAATAACAAAAATAAAAATGAAACAAACAACACAAAAACAAAAGGCTCCAAAGTATTAAAATTTAAAAATGGGGTATAAATCATGCAGAGCTCATTTACAGAAACTTAAATCAGCGCAATATAGAATCCAGGTGTGAATGCCAGTGGTGCCTGGGTAACTCATGGATCTGCCCTGACTCTGCTCCCAGACTGCCCTGGCACTAACCAGAGACTGCCATGCCAGTCTCCCCAGATTTTCAGCAGCGACACTGAAAATCGGAGGGTCGTCACTCGGTCAGTGGGAGATCACCGGGTTGGGGGCCTCTGGTTTGTCTCAACCGTCCGGTTTCTGTGCTTTCCAGCTTGGGTGCAAAAATCTTCCCACATCCCTCTTATTCCGTTCTATAGGCATCTTACTGAATTTTTTTTTACAATGCACGACCTGGCAGCCTTCCGGAAATTACTAAAGACCAACTTGTTCAAAAAGACATACCATAACGATCCTTCATAAATGACCTGACATCAAAACTCTACCAGAACCAGACAACATCGAATTCTCTATACCTGTTTACTTCAATCAATTTGTCACTATGAACGTTAATGCATTACCCCCTTGTCTCTCACGCCTGAAATGAACTGTTTACCTAACTTACTTTATAATTTATTTCAACATTTATGAACTTTAAATGCAATACTGCTTTGTATTTCTCATTCTGGAAATGACGATCGCCATTACGGCATAATGTAAGCCACATTGAGCCTGCAAAAAGGTGGGAAAATGTGGGATACAAATGCAACAAATAAATGTATTTATTTATTTATTTATTTATTTATGGCATTTATATCCCACATTATTGCCACCCATGGGCAGGCTCAATGTGGTGTACAATAGTCTAGTAAACAACATTAATACAAAATACAGTAATTAGTGTCAGAGAAGGGAAAGAGGAACAACAGGAGGGAAAGGGAGAGAGGGGAAGGTGACAAGCTGTCGATAAGGCTGCCGTGGATCAGAAGGATGTAACACCAGGAGGGCTCACGGCATATGCTCTACCGAAAAAGAAGGTCTTGAGCCGCTTCTTAAAGGTCGGGTGATCTTGGGTGAATTTGACCACTTGGGGCAGTCCTTTCCAGAATTCAGTGCTTAGATAAGAAAAAGAGGAAGCATAGACAGTCTTATATTTTAGGCCACTGAAAGCTGGGTAGTGGAGATTGAGATAAATTATTCAGGGTTGCCACCTGGTTCCTGATTCTTTCGGGAGAAAGCGGATCCAGTCCTTGTTTTCCTTCATCACGGGCATGAACCCAATAGTTCTGACTACCTTCCTCTGTGAAAAGTGGGACTCCGTGAATCAGACTGTCCCTCGAAAAATGGAGTGACTGGCAGCTCAAATTGCTACCCTTCAGGAAGGAAACAAAATCCCCAGATTATAGCCAGAGTGAATCTTTTGGGCATCCTTACATGTATTTATCTATTGCGAGGCCTGATTGTGACACAACTGCATTTGGGTTCTACTGTTTGTTCACTGCAACAAAGCACACATAATCTGTAGCGGGCACCTCTCTAATGGAGCTGGGTATAATGCATCCAGACATGAGTAACCAGTTTATTTCTGTAATATCCCGATGCAATGAACTTGCATTGAGGGTTTTGACTTGGAGCCAACACACGTTGGGTTGAGTATCAAGGGCTGTGCCACTGTTTGTTTTTGTATTTCTTGATTACATGGTGTGTCACTTTTAATTTTAACAGAATATAATGTATCAGTCAATATTCAGCTGCCACGGGCAATGTGTTCTTAACACACCAGTGATCCAAAAAAATATCTGGGTATTTAGTGCCACACTCCAGATTGAGGCTGGTGCTGAAAATCTAGATAAAGCAGTCCACACCGTAATTTATCTGGATACTGGCAATATTCAGTCTGCTATCTGGATTACTTATCTGCATAACATAGGACAGATGTCGGGTTGCCAGATGGGAAAATGTTTCCCAGCCCAACCCGCGCCAAAAAGAAGCCCAAGCTGCCCAATGGGCTATCTGAAGAGCAGGGGGAGGGGGTTTCTCACTCATGTAAGCATGCTCTAACTCTTCCCACATGGCTCCGGCCTCCATTCTCCAGTCCACCATGGCTCTCTTCTTCTCCACTTGACATATCACATGCTGCTCTCAATACGATTTGCTCCTCCTTTCCAGGCAGACCAGAGGGTCAACATGATGAGTCATCATCAGCTGATGACAGGGGTGTGCTGGTAAATTTTTAACAACAGGCTCTTTCTCCGGACATAGCCAGCTCTGCAGTTGGAAGGGCCAGGGGTGGCCGGGGGGAGGGGAGGAGCAACACTAGCCTCTCTCTCCTCCCTCCCTTTGTGCGGGCACGCTAGGCATACCTTTGCTGGCAGCCAATAAATGGACTCCTCCACTCCCAACGTCTTGTTCTGAGCAGCATGCTGGAACTTCTCTCACATGCTCCAGAAGTCCCAGCCTACTGCTCAGAGCTGGAAACAAGGAGCGGGGAGCAGCAGCAGTCTATTTACTTGGCTGGCAGGGCTCAGCATCCCCACCAGCAAAGTAAAAGAGAATTCAGCAGGGGGCCCAAGCCCACATTTTGGGAGCCAGTTGTTAAAGTAGCCATGGAGGGCCCTACTTTAACAACCGGCTCCCAAAATTCTTAAAAACTTAACAACCGGCTCTTGCGAGCCTCTGAGAGCCTGCTCCAGCACACCACTGGCTGATGATGACCTCGTCACCCACCTTGCCCTCCTAATGGTCAAATTTGGAACTGGAATGAGGCTTGAGATGTACCAAAACTCATGCTGGCTCCAGATTTGACCAATAGGGTGACAGATTGAGGAACCAATTAGTGGTCGCCCAAGAAAAATCACTCAGAAACCTCTATGCAATACCATAATGTAGTCTTCTTTACCATGTATGTATGCACCTTAATGCATTACCATTTGTAATTCTGTACCCGGAAATGGCGATCGCCACTACGGCATAATGTAAGCCACATTGAGCCTGCAAATTGGTGGGAAAATGTGGGATACAAATGCTATAAATAAATAAAAATAAACACCCAAAAAGTCGCAACCCACAACTGTCAGAAACTGCCCATGGCCAGCTCGAAAAACCTGTCCAATTCCACAGGAAAACTGCGGCGTTGGCAACCCTGCCTGGTTCCATTCACTCTCTGCCCCTGGCACTGTCTGCAGCATGCAGAGGTGGTCTGTAAGGGATATTCAGGTCTGGATAGTGCTGCTGAGAACTTTGCTATCACAGTTCAAAGTTGGGAGGCTCAGTAATAATGCTGAGAGCAGTGGTGTAGCTATGGGGGGGGGGGGGCATGGAGGCCTGGGCCTCCAAATTGGCTCTAGGGCCCCTGGTTTGACTGGTGGGGGGTCCCGAACCCATGCCAGCTGAAGCGTTTGTCCAGCGCTGGCCTCTGGCTCTCTGCTGTATTGCCTGCTCTGCTCTTCTCCTCACAGTGTGCGCATGCTTGTTTTAGTGAAACTGAACACGCACGACGCTTCGCACGCACTCATTTTCATTAAAACGAGTGTGTGCACGACGCGAGGGGAAGAGCAGGGCAGGCAATATGGCAGAGACCAGTGCTGGATAAATGATTCAGCTGGCGGGGGTTGGAGGGAGCGGTGGGGAGCGGGCCACTTTGGGCTCTGGCCCCCCCCCCCACCCATGTTGAGGTCTGGCTATGCCACTAGCTCAGAGTGGGGGACATGCCAGGCCTCCTTCTTTCTTATCTAGTTTTAGGATTTTGATAGGTACTTTTGATTTTCCCCTTTCCAGATAAATCTACAAGACGATATTCAAAGCAATTTAACCAGGCCAGAAGCGGCTCCTGGTCGGTTAAATCGCTTGTTCAGGCCTAACTGCTAATTTTCAGCAGCACTTAACTGGTTACTGCCACTGAAAATAGCTGGTTAATGTTGAACTTGGGGGTGTTCTTGGGGGACGAAGTCAGCACTTGGCCAGTTAAGTGCCGATATTCACCAGTTAAAAATCAGTCCTATCTTTATATGGCGCTCCATAGCTGGTTTAAGGCCTCTTTTACAAAGCCAGGCTAGCGATTCCTGCATGGCAAATGAGAGAAAGCCATAGGAATTGAATTGACTTTCTGTCATTGGCTGCACCGAGAATCGGTAGGGCGGCTTTGTAAAAAAAAGGCCCAAAGTGCTGAATATCAAACTTCAGCTATGCGTCAGCCGACTCGACAAACTCAGAAATTCAATGCCAAAGCCTGGACGTGGCCTAGCATTGAAGGGGCCCTTTTCCTAAGCCATGTGAGCATCTACACGCGCCCAATGCATGCCAAAATAGAGTTACCGTCTGACTACCACGTGGCTCTTACGGTTATTTCATTTTTTTGGCAAGCGTCCGATACGCGCGTCTGAAAAATAGTTTTTTTTATTTTCGGCCACGCGCTAAGTGACATTTGACGCGCATAGGTCATTACTGCCCGGATTCTTTACCGCTAGGTCAATGGCTGCCGGTAAGGTCTCAGACCCAAAATGGACGCGCGGCAATTTTGATTTTGACGCACGTCCGTTTTCGGCGAAAAAAGGGCCTTTTTTTACAGGTGCGCTAAAAAACGGATCGGCGCACGCCCAAAACCCGCACCTACCGTACCGCAAGCCATTTGTCGGCGCGCCTTCGTGAAAGGACCCCTGAATTTCCAGATTTCATGCCAGGAGAAGTCAGCAAAAATGATAATTGCCTGCCAGTTCAGTTTCAGGCCCCTAATTACTAATTCGTCTAGTTCTTTGAAGAAACATTTTGAGACTGTGCAGGGTAGCTTTACAAAGAGAAATAGGCCTTGTAAACAAGTTTATTTTGGAAAACAGTAAAAATAAAGTAAAAAAAAAAAACCTTGTTTCTGATTCTGTTCTCTTGTGAACTACTAATTTGAGGATGAATGTAGGCTGTATATCAAATTCATCTCCGTTCTCAATTAGCAGAATTTACAAACAATATGGCAGCATCTTGCGATCCTAGAGTACTAAAACTATGGCAGTATGGAAAGGCAGAATAGTCAACTCTTTGTGATTTGCACGTGAAGTTTGCAATCTGTCAGCTGACTAAACTCATGTTAACAGTGGCTAATGTGTTTTCCACTGCAGTCCTTGTTGATATGAATGTTCGGGGCCCGTCCACATGTATTTTTGCCTAACAGTATTTTTTTTATTATAGGTGGTGATGGGCTTTTAAAATAAACTGGATTTATTATACAGGGAGGAACATGGGTCATCTTTTCCAAGTTGTAGTCCGGTGATGGTCTTGTCCTTTGATTTGGATCATTAAATCCATATGGCCTTTACTCATCAAAAGAGAGCTCAGCCAAGATAAAAACAAAACCCGATTGATTTTCTGTAGTAATACAGCATGATCCAGTGATTAAATGACAGATACCCCTGCCCATTGGTTTCAGCCATATAAGCATTCATATCAACATTAATCGTCCAGGAAATGTCTTTCAAAGCTGCTCTTATCAAAGTGTTTTAAGCTTTTAACTTCAAAATGAAATATATCCAAGACTAAAATAATAAAAAGGAAATCTTTTTCTTATTTATTACCTTCCTCCCCTATACTAATTTAGTATTTACTACGAGTAAGAATGTCATTCCGCTGCGGCTGTCTGATTCAATGCTGACATTAATGCAGGAAATAAGGCTTGGCGTCACGGAGTAAAGACTGCTTTCAGCTCGATAGCTCGGTCTTTAGTCTTGCAAAGGGGATTTGATATTGCTGCTTCGCTTTCTGGGTTTGCTTTTCAAACTGGGCAACTTCCTCAGAAAGTCCTGAGACTGTTCGCTTTCTCCTTGCATCAATGCGGTGCTATATGGCTTCCTGTTTGGTAATCAAGGGCTGAGGGACAGAGGATGGCTGTTTCGATACAGTAGCGATTGCCTCAGGGATTAGTTTGTACTGCTCGGGGCCAGATCCCGCAGGTGGAGAAGGCTGTGGAGTCTCTGGAGTGGCTGCAAAAGAAAAAAAAAAAAAAGCATTTGAGAGAATTTCTTTGCTAAATATTGTGATCAAAATATGGTCTGTTATGCAGAAGGCCCCTATGACTCAGATATGACTAGGGTTACCATATGTCCGGATTTACCCGGACATGTCCTCTTTTTGAGGGCGTGTCCGGGCAACCGGGTGGGTTTTGCCAATCTGCCCGTTTGTCCAGCCTGCTCGTTTGTCCAGAAATCTGGACAAACGGGCAGATTGCTAGCCTCCCCTCCCCTTACCAGTGCCCTGGTGGTCTAGTGACCTCTTCCACCTTCGGGGCAGGAAAGAGCCCCCTCTTTCCTGCCCGGAGCGCTGCCTTGCTTGCATCCTTCCTGTTGGTGATCCTCAGTGCCGATTCAAAATGGCCGCCGAGAGTTGAAGTGACCTCACGAGACTTCAACTCTTGGCAGCCATTTTGAATCGGCGCCGAGATCACGGACAGGAAGGATGCATGCAGGGCAGCGCTCCGGGCAGGAAAGAGGGGGCTCTTTCCTGCCCCGAAGAGGTCACTAGACCACCAGGGCAGTAGTAAGGTAAGGGGAGGGGGGTGACGGGGAGGGGGGGCGATGGGGTATGTGACAGGGGGGAGGGGAAAATGTGACAGAGGGCGGAGCGAGGGTGTGAGGAGGTGGAGCGAGGGTGTGAAAAGGGGCGGGGTGGGTGTGAAAGGGGGCAGGGTGTGTGGTGGGGGCGGGGCATGTGTCCTCATTTTTGGGGGACAAAATATGGTAACCCTAGATATGACTGCTAAAGGAGGGGGTGCATGTGATCTTGAGTCAGAGCCCTAAGCAAACCTTCAGCCTTACATCCCCCATTCAATTAACTTTCAGGCCCCTAATCTGCCCCCCCCCCCCCCCCAAGACAGTATGCTTCTAAACAATAACATTTGGAGTGTGTGTATGTGTTAAGCTAGAGAAATGGGTTTTGGAAAAGTGTCCAACCTTCTGGCAGGTAAAAGGATTCATTGATGGTTCTTTGAATTTGTCCTGGCTATTTGGATCAATTGTTCTGCTTTGAGATTTCTCTGTTTAATTTCAAACTCACTGAGGGGTCCTTTTTCAAAGCTGTGGCAAAAGGGGGCCTGCGCTGGCATCGGCGCATGTTTTTGATGCATGCTGAGGCCCCCGTTTACCGCAGCGGGTAAAAGGCAGGGTTTAAAAAAATGGACGCGTGCCAGGTGAAGCACTAGCCATGCACCCATTTTGGGTGGGAGCACATCACCACCCATTGAGGTGGCGGTAAGGGTTCCTGCGCTAACTCAGCGGTAAAAAAAAATATTTTTCTAGCACCGGGAATGGCACACGCTGGGGCTGGGGGGGTGGGAACTACTGCCGGGCTGCTGCGGTAACCCAGTGGTACTTCCCTTTTAGCGAGTCGTAAGCCTGCGTTGGGCTTACCGCCACTTTGTAAAAGTGATCATAAGATCATTTACGGAGATGCCCCGGCCTACATGTTAGACCTTATTGATCTGCCACCCAGGAATGCTAAAAGATCAGCACGCACATTCCTAAATCTTCACTTCCCAAGTTGTAAACGATTAACATACAGATTAACACATGTGTCCAGCTTCTCATACATGGGTTCGCAAATGTGGAACGCATTGCCATTTGACCTGAAAACAGTTTACAACCTAATAAACTTTTGTAAATCACTGAAGATTTATCTTTTTAATAAGGCATACCACAATGATCCATAATAAGTATTGTAACGCATTACCACTCACTCATATTCTGAATGTTTTTTTCTTTCTAACCTGATTGTTTAATCTCATTGTGTCAACCATGCTCCATATGTAATATCAGTTGAACGTTTTCTCTTTTACCTGTTTAATTTTACTATCCAGCTTATAATCGAAAGTAATCGCCGGCTATTTCCTGACACAAATCGGGATATGGCCGGCGATTTCGCAAAAGTGGCGAAAAGCGTATAATCGAAAGCTACATTTGTGATAGCTTCGCCGCTTTCCCTTCGCCTCACCGGCGAAAGTTCAAAGGGGCGTGTTGGCAGCGAAGCGAAGGTGGGACATGGGCAGGCTTGGGCGTGGCTACCAGATGGCCGACTTTCGCGGATAATGGAAAAATAAAATCCGGCGATAAGCAGTATTTCGCCGGGTTTACTTGGTCCTTTTATTTTCACGACCAAGCCTCAAAAAGGTGCCCCAACTGACCAGATGACCACCGGAGGGAATGGGGGATGACCTCCCCTTATTCCCCCAGTGGTCGCCAACCCCCTCCCACACTAAAATTATTAAAATACAAACCTTTTTTGCCAGCCTGTATGCCAACCTCAAATGTCATACCCAGCACCCTGACAGCAGTATGCAGGTCCCTGGAACAGTTGTTATTGGTTGCAGTGGACTGCAGAAAGGCAGACCCAGGCCTATCCCCCCCCTACCTGTTCCACTTGTGGTGGGTAATGTTGAGCCCTCCCAAAACCCACTGTACCCACATGTAGGTGCCCCCCTTCAGCCCTTAGGGCTAGGGTAATGGTGCACACTTGTGGGCAGTGGGTTTTGGGGGGGATTTGGGGGACTCAGCACACAAGGGAAGGGTGCTATGCACCTGGAAGCTAATTTGGTTGTTTATAAAAGATGTTTGAAGTGCCCCCTAGGGTGCCCGGTTGGTGTCCTGGCATGTGAGGGGGACCATTGCACTAAAAATGCTGGCTCCTCCCACGGCCAAATGCCTTGGATTTCGCCGGGTTTGAGATCGTCGGCAGTTTTTTCCATTATCGCGGAAAAACAAAAGTGGCGATCTCAAACCCGGCGAAATCCAAGGCATTTCGCCGGGCCACACCGTATTATCGAAAAAAAAGATGGCCGGCCATCTTTTTTTAAAATACGGTTCCGGCCAGCTGTTGCGCCGCCACCAAAATAGGTCGCCGGCGACGTTCGATTATTCCCCTCTATGTCACCCATGTTCTCCATATAATACCAATTGTATCTTTGTCTCTGGTATGGCGAAAGCCATGACAGAAATTGTAAGCCACATTGAGCCTGCAAATAGGTGGGAAAATGTGGGATACAAATGCAACAAACAAACAAACAAATAAATAAATAAATAAATAAAAGAGCCCCTAAGGGAACTTCAGATTTAATGCAAAGGTGATTCAACATTAGCTTCTTCAATTAGAATGATCAGTATTCCAATGTAATTTTCTCCATCAATCTAGGTTTTAGGTATAAATCTTGGATCAAACCCTCAGTTTTTAACCTTATATTTCTGAAATCATTCGAAAGTGCTTTTTTTTTTTTCTTTTAAGGTTCTATTTTTATATGACATTGTTAATTGCCTTGAAAGGCTTTCTCATTAGGCGGTATATTAAGAGTTTAATAAACTTGGAAAATTGACTGTGCTGCCCCCCCCCCCTCCAGAAGCTGCTGCTCTAGGCAGCCACCTAGTTTTGCCTAATGGTTGGGCCAGCCTTGTCTTGAGAGCTGGTGCCAACTGGATCTTTAGGTTCTAAAAATATTTACTAAAATATTGATTTAAAAAGAAAAAGAAAATTCATCAGCGCAACCTCAGAAGTTGGATTGTTTTGCACCAGTGTCAGTAGTTGGATCATTTTGAGGCCATAGATCCCTTTGATGAATCATAAGCGATTATTTTTTTTAAAAAGCAAAACGTCTACAATTTTTACAGAAATAAACTTATAGGGCATTAGCTATATATTTCTCTTGCCCTCTCCTTATTTGAGGTTTCTGTTTGTGCTGTGACTGTTTTTCAAACAGTTCCTCAAGCTGAAGATTTATTTATTTATTTATTTATTTGCAACACTTAGACCCCGCGCTTTCCCACTTATTAGCAGGTTCAGTGCGGCTTACCTAATATAACAGGTTTACAAAGTAATATAGAATGGATAACAACTGTAATATAGTGTATAAAGAGGTGGACAATTAGATGTGGGTAAGTAAGATGGGTAAGGGAGGAGGGTGGTAGAGGTAGGGCGTGGGAGGAGGATGTGTATTGAGCCAGTGTATAGAAAAACAGCTTGTACTGAGTGATATTTGCATCCTAAATGGCCTGTGTGAGATGTATGCTGTAGCTGTTCTTTTTTGTTACATTTGTACCCCGTGCTTTCCCACTCATGGCAGGCTCAATGCAGCAGGCAATGGAGGGTTAAGTGATTTGCCCAAAGTCACAAGGAGCTGCCTGTGGCAGGAATCAAACTCAGTTCCTCAGGACCAAAGTCCACCACCCTAACCACTAGGCCACTCCTCCACTGTTGCTACTATTTGAGATTCTACATGGAATGTTGCTATTCCACTAGCAACATTCCATGTAGCAGTCGGCCCTTGCAGATCACCAATGTGGCCGCGCAGGCTTCTGCTTCTGTGAGTCTGACATCCTGCACGTACGTGCAGGACGTCAGACTCACAGAAACAGAAGCCTGCGCAGCCTTCTACATGGAATGTTGCTAGTGGAATAGCAACATTCCATGTAGAATCTCCAATAGTATCTATTTTATTTTTGTTACATTTGTACCCTGCGCTTTCCCACTCATGGCAGGCTCAATGCGGCTTACATGGGGCAATGGAGGGTTAAGTGACTTGCCTAGAGTCACAAGGAACTGCCTGTGCCTGAAGTGGGAATCAAACTCAGTTCCTCAGGACCAAAGTCCACCACCCTAACCACTAGGCCACTCCTCCACTTAAGAACATTTGCATGTTCTTAAGCATAGTAGCTGTCTCCAGGATAAGCTTCCTACCTGGACCATTGCAAGGGAACCTTCAGCCTTCTGCCACACCAATTAGTGGGTCTTTTACTTAAGCGAGCCGGTGTTTTTAGCATGCACTAAAAATAGGCATATGCTAAACGCTAAAGACGCCCATAGGCATACATAGGCGTCTTTAGTGTTTTACGCGTGGCTATTTTTAGTGCGCACTAAAAACGCCAGCACGCCTAAGTAAAAGACCCCCTTAATTTTAAAACTTCTAGCTCCTCCCCCTCAGATTCTGATAACTAAAATCACCCAACACCACCTTTCCTATCAGAATCCTATAAAAACACCGGAATGGACCGTACCTTCAAATATTAAACTTTACTATCTATACAGAACAATGAGTGTTACATCATTGCATGGACTTGTTTGTTTTTTGGAACGTAACATCTTGCTTATTTGTGTTCTTGAATTTACATTGAGGATGCAACATGAAACGAAACACAGTATCTGTTGCTTTTGAAACCCCATAACATGAAAAACGAACACATTGTAACCAACAGCAGTCCATAGAATGTGCTTATCAAACTGATTGTGCAGCTGATACTTACACATTTGTCCATTATGTATCTGAGCAGGGATTGTATTAGCCACTATAACATTAGTTACCAGATGATCTTGCACCAAGTGAGGGTGCAAAGGATGATGTGCATGAGGTGTTTCATTTGTAGATCCTGGAAAAAGAAATAATTTCAATCGGTCGCATCAGAATTAGTCCTGTAAAACACTTCTGATACTGAAAAAGAGGAGAGTGCATCATCTTAAAAGAATCTATAGTTTTGGTTCAGAAGTGATGCTGCAGAAACTTGCACACGTACAGGACACTTCGGTGGCTTTTGCCTTGTGCCTTTGTAAACGGAAAAATCTATGGGCAGATACAAGACTGTGGTCTGAGCAGTGTAGCTTGTTGCAGTTACGACTACCCATAGAGGGAAGTAAATTTGTAAAGTGTTTTCCATGTGTAGAGCATGTTTTATGCAAAAAGATGGGTGTTAATAATTGCATTGGTGTATACACTTGCATAAATAGACATGCGGACAGAAGGATGCCTTCTCTATGGTGTGCCAAGTACATGCAGAAAGCTGCGAGGTGTCCTGTGCATTGTGAAATATGAATGCACCCACACAGAGTACATTCAGAAAACTGCAAGTTGTGCAAGTGCATTGTAAAATATGAATGCATCCATGCAGAGTATATGCAGAAAGCTGCAAGGTGTGCATGTGCATTGTAAAATATGAATGCATCCATGCAGAGTATATGCAGAAAGTTGCAAGGTGTGCACGTGCATTGTAAAATAGTACATGCAGAAAGCAGCGCCTACCACAGAGCAGGTGTAACTTTGTACAGGTGCATTTTTCCACTCTAGAAGTCTGTTTTCTAAAGACACTTATGTACCTATGCTGCCTTTAAAAAATAAAACGTCTAATTCCGATTTTGGACGTTATGCTAGAAATGGCCAAAAACTGAGTGATGACATGGAGGGGCATAATACAAAGGGATGCCCAAGTTTCACAAAATGTCCCAATTGTTTCGATAATGCGGTCGGGGATGCCCAAATCTTGAAATTTTGGTCGTCCTTAGAGATGGTCGTCCCTAGACTTGGTCGTTTCTGATTTTCGGCAATAATGGAAACAAAAGACGCCCATTTCAGAAACGACCAAATGCAAGCCCTTTGGTCGTGGGAGAAACCAGCATTTGTAGTGCACTGGTCCCCCTGACATGCCAGGACACCAACCGGGCACCCTAGGAGGCACTGCAGTAGACTTCATAAAATGCTCCCAGGAACATAGCTCCCTTACTTTGTGTGCTAAGACCCCCACCCCCCCTAAAACCTACTACCCACAACTGTACACCACTACCATAGCCCTTATGGGTGAAGGGGGGCACCTAGATGTGGGTATAGTGGGTTCCTGGTGGGTTTTGGAGGGCTTGCTGTTTCCTCCACAAACGTAACAGGTAGGGAGGGGGATGGGCCTGGGTCCGCCTGCCTGAAGTGCACTGCACCCACTAAAACTGCTCCAGGGACCTGCATACTGCTGTGATGGACCTGAGTATGACATCTGAGGCTGGCAAAAAATATTTTGAAAGATGTTTTTTGAGGGTGGAAGGGGGTTAGTGACCACTGGGGGAGTAAGGGGAGGTCATCCCCAATTCTCTCCAGTGGTCATCTGGTCATTTTGGCCACCTTTTTGTGCCTTGGTCGTAAGAAAAACAAGACCAGGTAAAGTCATTCAAGTGCTCATCAGGGACGCCCTTTTTTTCCATTATGAGTCAAGGATGTCCATGTGTTAGGCACGCCCATGTCCCACCTTTGCTACGCCTCCGATACACCCCCTTGAACTTTGGCCGTCCCTGTGACGGAAAGCAGTTGGGGACGTCCAAAATCGGCTTTCGATTATAACGACATTTGGTTGACCCTGGGAGAAGGACGCCCATCTTCCGATTTGTGTCGAAAGACGGGCGTCCTTCTCTTTCGAAAATGAGCCCAATAGCCATTTTGGAACTTGAAAAACATCTATCTTTTTGGTTTGAAAATCGCCTTTTTCCTAAACGTTTTGTGATCGGTGTGTTTTTCTTTTGGGACAATTTTGGAAACTAAAACATCCAAGAGAAAAACACTCAAAAACCAGGCCATTGGGATGTCTGGGAATGGTCATTCTTAGTAGATTGGCCACACAGGTATCACAGCAGAGCAGTGGGGCAGCCTAGAGAGCACTGCAATGGACTTCACATAAAAGATCCCATCTCACCCTTACCCCCTTATATTGTATGGTGAGTTCTTCAGGAGCAGGAAAAAAAAAACCCTACTGTGTACCTCACTGTACACCACTACAATAGCTCACAACCTTGCAGGTGTCGCCTATATGAAGGTAAAGCAGATATTTAGTGTATTTTGTAGGGCTCATATGTGCCACCACAAGTCTACCAGTTAGAGTAGGATATGGGCCTGAGTAACCACTTGCCTCCACCTACCCTCCTCTCTTCCTTCCCGTTCACATTAATTGATTTGATTTGCTTACTTTATTTATTTTTTGTCTATTAGATTGTAAGCTCTTTGAGCAGGGACTGTCTTTCTTCTATGTTTGTGCAGAGCTGCATACGCCTTGTAGCGCTATAGAAATGCTAAATAGTAGTAGTAGTAGTAGTAGAATGTTGCTACTATTGGAGATTCTACATAGAATGTTGCTACTTTTGGAGATTCTACATGGAATGTTGCTATTCCACTAGCAACATTCCATGTAGAAGGCTGCGCAGGCTTCTGTTTCTGTGAGTCTAGGACATCAGACTAGATACTATTGGAGATTCTACATGGAATGTTGCTATTCCACTAGCAACATTCCATGTAGAAGGCTGCGCAGGCTTCTGTTTCTGTGAGTCTGACGTCCTGCAAGTATGTGCAGGATGTCAGACTCACAGAATCAGAAGCCTGCGCGGCCACATTGGTGATCTCGTAACCACTTGTAACCACTCGCCTCCACCTACCCTCCTCTCTTCCTTCCCGTTCACATTAATTGATTTGATTTGCTTACTTTATTTATTTTTTGTCTATTAGATTGTAAGCTCTTTGAGCAGGGACTGTCTTTCTTCTATGTTTGTGCAGCGCTGCGTATGCCTTGTAGCGCTATAGAAATGCTAAATAGTAGTAGTAGTAGTAGTAGTAGTCCCCTTCTCTACAGACCACTAGGCTACTCCTGGGACCTGCTTGCTGCTCTAATAAAAATCGCCATTATATCTGAAGCTGTCATGGAGCCTGGTATGTACTGTTTCTTTCATATCTTTATGGGGTGGAAGGGGGTCAATGACCACTGCAGGAATAAAGGGGAGGGGGAGTTGCCTTAATCCCTCCAGTGGTCATTTAGAACACCTTTTGGTCACTTAGTCATGATGGAAACAAGTCTAGCTAAAAACATCTTAATTTTGGCCCTAGACGTTTTCATCTTGTTCCATTATTGCAGTAAAATGACTATCTTCGGGGGCTGCCCATATCCCACCCAGGTCCCACCCAAAACACGGTCCCATCGTGCCTCCTTGAAATTTGGACAAACCGTGGAGCAAAACTTCTAAAATTGGGGTGTTGAAAATTGCAACTTGGATGTTTTTGAGAGAGAAACGTCCTCGTGCCATCTTCTGACTTGTCTTGGATGGTTTTTTTTTTTTAATTTTGAAAATAAGCCCCCAAATTACCTAAATCTGTGTGTATCTCTCTCTTCTAGATGTATTAAACAGACATCAAACAGCATATTTTTCAGAAATGTTTGCAGGCATTTTGTTATAAAATTATACCTATACTATATATATATATATATATATATATATATATATATATATATATATATATATATATATATATATCTACTATAATAAAACGCACCCTCAACGTTCTGAGGACACTGACGTCACTGCAGGCACTCACACACTGGTTCGTAAATTCATGGTGGTGAAGCCACAACACTCACCATGTCTTCATGCCCCGCCCTCTCGTCACACGTGATGACATCGAGGGCGGAACACGAACACAACAAGGCAAATGAACGCACGGGGAGCAGTAGGGAAACACGCAGAGCGTGTTTTCCTACTCCTCCCCTTCCAACAAATCGCACCTGCCGAGGACGTGCCCATCACCCCGCCCCTTTCACCCCATCACCCCGCCCCTTTAAAGGTACCGCCCCGCTCCCCCCCCCCCGTCGCCCCCTCTTCCGCTCATCACCTTCCCTTACGCCACTATCCCTGGTGGTCTAGCGGTACCTGTTCGCTCGGGCAGGAACGAAAGAGCCCCCGCTTTCCTGCCCGGAGCGCTGCTGCTAGCTGCCCGGCTACATCGTGTGTGAGTCCGGCTCTCAGAGTTTCAAAATGGCCACCGAGAGTTCAAGCTGCCTCGCGAGACTTCACTCTCGGCGGCCATTTTGAAACACTGAGAGCCGGACTCCCACACGATGCAGCAGGGCACCTAGCAGCACCGCTACGGGCAGGAAAGAGGGGGCTCTTTCTTTCCTGCCCCGACCGAACAGGTACCTCTACACCACCAGGGAGACTAGCGTAAGGGGAGGGGAAGGGAGTCCCATGCCCGCTAGCACCTGTTTCATCAGAGGCAGAAACGGGCCTTTTTTACTAGTGTGTGTATATATATATATCTTCCTTGTTATCTCTTATATATTAGCTTGTAATATAGGGTTTGATATTTAAAGTGTTAACCGGTTAAGAAGAGAGGTTCTCATCTGGTTAACTCACCCTGACCTGGCCCTAGGGAATGCTCAGCAGCACTTGCTTGGATAGAACCACTGAACATCCCTTCCATCCTCCATTGTGTGGGTGGTCCAAGGGCAGAGTTGACACCGGATAAGGGCTGAAATTCAACCCTTGACCAGTTAAGCTAATGTTTATGTTTATTCAGTTCTTGATCAGTTTTTGTTCTTGGCACAGCACATCAAAGCAGTGTACAAAACAAAAAGTGCTATTAAAGAAAGACATACAGTACGCACTACCAATCTATTTCGAAATTGTAGATGACATCTCTATAGTCGACGACCTAACTTGAGCTACAGCTCATTTTATCACTTAGAAACCTCTATGCAATGCCATAATGCATTCCTCCGTACCACTAAATGTGGTGCCATCTGAAACTCTGTACCCGGAAATGGCGATCGCCATCACGGCATAATGTAAGCCACATTGAGCCTGCAAATAGGTGGGAAAATGTGGGATACAAATGCTACAAAATAAATAAAATAAAGTGAAAAAAAATGAAAGAACACCAATATCAATAGGAAAGAGGAAAATTAGCAAGCAGCAGGAGAAAAATGCACTGGAAGACAGGGAGGGGGAAGGAGAAAAGGAAGGGGAGGAAATGCTGACCATCTGCTGGGTCCCGGTTCTAGCAACCCTAAGACGGGATAAATTAGAGGGGAGTCTTGGAATGCCAGAGAAATTAGATGGGCTTTCAAACAACAGCAAAAACGAGGGTAGGAGAACTCAGAGCACAGTTACAGGGTGAGGGAGTCCCAGACGGATGGGGCAGAGTGACGAGTGGACTTTAACCTGGCGAAGTGTCCTGGCGGAATAGCAAGGTGAGAGTAAAATGCAGACCGGAGAAGCCGCGGAGGACAGTAAGGTGTAATTAAACCAGCCAGAGAGGATGGAGAACCAGAAGACCACATAAATAGCAGTCCTGTCTTTGGCTGGTTTAATTTAACCCATTAAGGGCTGAATATTGCAACTTATCTGGTTAAATGCCAGCTGGCTGCACATCCAGATATTTAATGCTGGTATTCAGACATAGCCCAGCACTGAATAACCAGGACTAGTTTCAATGGTGGCGGTCAGTGTTTAAAAAAAAAAAAAACTGACCACCCCATTGGCTGATTATTGCCCAATAGTTAATAACTGTATGGTATCCTGTATATTACAACAAACGTTTGTTACGTGATTGTTACGCGCGCCTGTCGACTCTTTGTTTTCATGCTCCCTTTGCCCCGGAACAGGTTACTTCCTGTTCCGGGGCAGAGGGAGCATGAAAACGAAGAGTCGGCAGGCGCGCGGCACCCCCCCCAGCGGCGTGCACCCGGGGGGGGGTTCTTTCGCTGGGGGGATCGGGGGTTCTTTCGCCAGGGGGGGGCGTTGCGCTGTTCCGGGGGGGGGGGGGTGCTGCACCCGGGGGGCATGGCGCATCGGCGATCCGCCCCGGGTGTCAGCCCCCCTAGGAACGCCACTGAAAATGCGCCCCATAGAGCACCCTGCTTTACATTGTGAAACAAGGGTAATTCAGTCTGACCTACTGTGCATGTCCTTCAAGCTGGTAGCTCAGGTTTGTGATGCTGTCTTGAGTGACATTCACGCGCATTTTCCACAGCCTCCACTCTCAGAGTAACCAGAAACCACATACCTTAAACCAGTTTTCTACACCCCTGACCACTGTTCCCTCTAAGCTGAGCAGGAGTCCTCCACCTTCAGTCCTGCCAGTAGGTGGTGCTGTTTCATCGCCACATGTTCAAAAGTAAAGGACAGGCATGCTCTACAGGACTCCGTAGAAACCTGCTTGTCCCTAGCGATTGAAAACACAATATTGAAGCACCACTCCCCAATGGCAGTTGGAGGACTCCCGCTCAGCTTAGAGGGAACAGGGCCCCTGACCCTCCTTCTCCCCCATTCTGTTGCACACTCCTTTCATGTTGCCCATGGATGACACATCGCATGGCACCTTGTCATGAAGTTTATTTCCTCCTCCTGGCTTCATGAGCTTAATAATGCAATATTGAGCCATAATTAGCAGCAGTTTTAGCAATATGCTGACTTACTGGATATGGCCTTGCCAGGACGCCTGCTAGAGCTCCATCAGATAATGTGACGTTATCTTTCAGAGCTTATTAACATCAATGTATTATTGCTCTGTTTTGAAATGAGCAAAGATAAGTAGCATAATGCATGCGAAAGAAGAATAAAAAAAACAAGTTGCCTTCATTATCACAGGTACCATTCTCTCTAAAAATGAAAAAGACCTTAGTGAGGAAATTGTCTTCTTCATGTAGATTCACCCCTCTCCTGAATGTCACTTCATACATCTGACAAAGCAGACTCTGCTCCTTGAAGTTCATGCCTCAAAGTCTATAAGGTACCATCTACCTCTGCCAGGGCCGCCGAGAGACTGAGCCGGGCCCGGGGCAAGGTCACCCCCAGCCCCCCCCAAGGATCGCCACCACCCCGCCCCTGCCCCGCCTCTCCTCCCCCCAATCGCTACTGCTGTTGTGTCCCTCTCCTGCTCCCAGGCCACCAACGCCACAGTCCCCAGTCTCCACCTACCTACCTTCAGCTCCCTTTTGTCTGCCATCCGACCCCCTTCATTTAAAAAAACAAAACTCAAAATCGGCAGCACAGCACCTTCTGTGTGAAAGCGGAAGATCACCTTGGGTGGGCCTTCCCTCACTGTGTCCTGCCCTTGCAGAAATAGGAAGTTACATCAGAGGAGGGCGGGACACAGTGAGGGAAGGCCCGCCCGAGGCAATCTGCTGCTTTCACAAAGAAGGCGCTGAGCTGCCAATTTCGAGATTTTTTTTAAATGCAGGGGACCGGGTGGCAGACAGAAGGGAGCTGAGGGTAGGCAGGTGGAGACTGGGGATTGCGGCGCTGGCGGCCTGGGAGCAGGAGAGGGCAAGAGACCCTGGCGCCGGGCCCTCCTTGGAGTCCTGAGCCAGGGGAATTTTGCCCCCCCCCCCCCTCGGTGGCCCTGACCTCTGCCACTTTTGTTACACTTCAGGGTTTCCCATGAGCAGTGGCGTACCAAGGGTGGGGGGGTGGGGCGGTCCACCGCTGGGGGGGTGCCGCGGGCCTGTTGGCTCCGAGTCCACTCGTTCCCTCCCTGCTGCTCCCTCTGTGCGGAACAGGTTACTTCCTGTTCCGGGGCAGAGGGAGCAGCAGGGAACGAGTAGACTCGGAGCCGACAGGCGCGCGGCCCCCCCCCCAGCAGGTAAAAATGCACCCGGGGGGGGGGGGGGTTGCGCTGCACCCGGGGGGGAGGTGTAATTTCGCCGGGGGGGGGGGGGCGCATCGGCGATCCGCCCCGGGTGTCAGCCAGCCTAGAAACGCCACTGCCCATGAGATATATTTGCATGCACTGCCTCCATTGTGTGCAAATATATCTCACGCATAGTCATTGTTTTCTCTGAAATCATTGTAAATCAGCTATAAATTATTAACAAAATACTTTCATTAGCGTTAACAGAAAATCTTACAAAAGTCATACATTTAAAATAAGCCCAGCAGATCCCTGAGCTGAGTACAAATTTGCCCTGAGTAGTGGCATTGCCCCTGTAAATCAACCTTAATCTCTCCGAATCTCCAACTATTATGTCTTATTTTTCAGTTGATCATCCAGTTGAGCATATTCATTGTGAATATCTCGAAAACTAGACTGACTTGGGGGTTTCCTGGGTCGAGAAACCTTGCACTAGACTAACACAGCTAATCTTTTTAAACTCCATTAGGAAACGTTTGTCATGGCAGCTTCCACACGTGGAAAAGCACAGAATAAAGGAAAGGGAAAGGGATTTGATATATCACCTTTCTGTGGTTATTTCCAAAGTGGATGAGTGGTCTAGTGGTTAAAGCACTGGTCTTGGTTTCCAGAGGCATAAGCGCCGACTCCGTGGGTGCTGTGGGTGCTCGAGCACCCCCAATATTTCACCCGCCGGAACCGGAAGTTCTCTTCGCCAGCCCGGTGCCTGCCCTCACCTTCCTGCGTGCCACCCAAAATTTTAAAACTCATCTTACCTCAGGGTCCCGGCAGCAGCAGTGAAAGGCGTGCAGGCTCGGTACTTCAGCCTTCCCTTCTCTCTCTCTCAGCTCTGGTCCCGCCCTCATTTCCTGTTTCTGCAAGGGCGGGACCAGAGCTGAGAGAGAGAGAAGGGAAGGCTGAAGCACCATGCCTGCATGCCTTTCACTGCTGCCGCTGGGACCCTGAGCAGGTAAGATGACTTATAAAACTGGGAGGGAGGGAGGGGGGCCTGGAACTCGGAGGGAAGGGGGCCTGGAACTGGGAGGGAGGGGGGCCTGGAACTCAGAAGGAGGGCAGGCCTGGAACTCAGAGGGAGAGAGGGCGGGGGGCCTGGAACTCAGAGGGAGGGAGGAGGAACGGGAGAGGGAGGGGGATGGGGAGAGGGAAGGGAGAGGGAGAGGGGGGGGACAGGGGTGGGAGGGGGGTGGGGGGAATGCACCATATGAAAAAAAATGTCACCACCCCCAATCATTTTGAAAAGTTGGCTCCTATGTCCAGAGGTACCCAGTTCAATTCCCATTGCTGCTCCTTGTGACCTTGGGCAAGTCACTTAACCCTCCTTTTCCTAAATGTAACTCACCTTGAGCTACTACTGAAAAAGGTGTGAGCAAAATCCACATCCAAAAAAAGTGGTTTAGCACCATGCTAGAAATTACGGAATTATTTTCAGTGGTGCCTTTGGGCTGGCAGTAGTTCCAGGTTGCCACACGGCAACCCTTTAGTACAAAGGCCCCATTATTTGCCAATCCTGCCCAAACACACTTCCAGGAATGCCTTCCCCAGGATGGAAAATGGCTATGAAAATTGCGACTGAATCCGTTATTTTGTGAACACTCTTGCTTTGCTTGTACTTACCTCCGAGGAGCATCTCTTGCAACAGGTTGTCAACTTTCACCATCCCAAAGAGCTTGACGAATTGGATTTGCTCGATCATCTGCCAGGTGATGCTCTGGAGAGTAGGCAACAGGAGGAGCAGCTCGCCAAATCTTCCTCTGGAATCGTACTGCCTGTCATTGATGTAGTCTTCCAGGCTAACCTGCACCTGGTAGCGCATCCGCTTGATTTTGTTAGGATCGCTCAACCCTTTAGCATCTTTAAAATAGGAGAATTTCTATTTTTTAAAAATTATCAATTCATCCCTTGGTGCTAAAAATTATTAGAAATAAACACCTTATACAAATGCTCTTTCCTGCCCCAAAGGTGGAAGAGGTCACTAGACCACCAGGGCACTAGTAAGTAAGGGGAGGGGAGGCTAGAAATCCGGACAAACGGGCAGATTGACAAAACCCGCCCGGAGAGGACATGTCTGGGTAAATCTGGACATATGGTAACCCTACTATGGGGCCAGTGAGAACAGTATGTATCAGTCACTGCTTGCTGCAGACAGAAGATCTGCTATTTAAAAGGTATGCAGGAGGGACAGTTGTTGGGAGTTTTCAGCTAGTGGGGCTTGAGAATCCCTGCCAACCACATCATAGATGTGGTGCTACTGGGTAGGCCTGAGTCCACCAGGGCCCATCCTTGGGTATGCCACTGATTCAGCCACACTCCCAACCCCCAAGTTCTCTAGTTGCTGATGCTGTGATAAGAAAAGGATTTATGGGGCCATGGGCCCTCAGGTCCATGCCATTCCATGGCCTATGACAGGCACCATTTTGAATCTGGAGCACTGGGGTGGGAGCAGAGGGGGATTCTCATGCCCTGGCCTACTAGACTACCAGAGAAACCCACATCAAAAGGGGGGGGGGGGATAATCTGGCAGGTATGGGGAGAGTTGGAGGGCTTTCGCTTGGGACAGTATTCATTTGGAGGAGTTGCTTGTAGGGGGTGTTGATTGTGGGGAAGTGCTTGAATAAGTTAGTGTGTGTGTGTGGGGGGGGGGGGGGGGTATTTGGGGGGAAAGGCCTTGTGCTTATTGGGGGATTGAAGGTGTTTTGCAGTCACCACATTGCTGTGCTACAGACTGCCAGTAGCATAGCTACACTCTTGACTACTAGCGAACAAGATGGTCCCATGGCACTGTTGATGTTGGGCTATGCACTGTCACTGCCCACATTCTGTCCAGAACCTGCCCCTAATCATTCTAAGCAGCTAGTGTGAGATTTTTACACTGCCGGCAGATTTATGCATGCAGTAACCATTAGCATGGATTCATGCTAATGGGTACCACATGCTAACAACCATGCTAGTTTACCACCCCTCCTTTTACAAAGCCACACATTCACTTTGAATGGGCTGTGTCAGCATTACCACATTGGCAGCTGCTAATGCAGCTTTGTAAAAGGTGTGTGTGTGTGTGGGGGGGGGGGGGGGTGGATTAGTCTGGTTTAGTAAACATCTCCCAGTATATTATATTACAAGCTTCTAACGCCATTGAATTCCCTCAGCACACACACATATTACTATTATTATGCACACCAAAATACACTTCAGTTCAATTTCTTCACTCCTGTTCATCCCAGTATTTCTCCTTTCTTAGGGTTACCATACATCCGGATTTACCCGGACATGTCCTCTTTTTGAGGACATGTCCGGGCGTTTGGACGGGTTTTGCCAGTCTGCCCGTTTGTCCGGATTTCTGGACAAACGGGTGGACGGATGAGCGAGCGGGCGGACAAGCGGGCGGGCCTCCCCTCCCCTTACTTACTATCTACTGCCCTGGTGGCCTAGTGACCTCTTTGGGGCACGAAAGAGCCCCCTCTTTCCTGCCTGGAGCGCTGCCTTGCCCTGCATTCTGTTGCTATGATGGTCTTGGGATTCAAAATGGCCATCGAGAGTTGAAGCGGCCTCGCGAGACTTCAACTCTCGGTGGCCATTTTGAATCCCAAGACCGTCACAGCAACAGGACGCAGGACAAGGACAGAGCTCCGGGCAGGAAAGAGGGGGCTCTTTCCTGCCCCGAAGAGGTCACTAGACCACCAGGGCAGTAGATAGCAAGTAAGGGGAGGGGAGGTGACCCGGGGGAGGGGAAGTGATGGGGGCAGGGGAGGGGAATATGTGACCCAGGGGGAGGGGAATATGTGACAGGGGGCGGGGCAAGGATACAAAAGGGGTGGGGCATGGGCGGGACAAGGGGCGGGGTGTGGACGGGGCAGGGTTTCAGAGGACACAATATGGTAACCCTATCCTTTTTACAATTTCTGCTATTCAACATGACTGAACTTGGTCCTGGGTAACAAGGAGCCTATTGTTGATCCTCACATCTTACAGCAAGCATGCATACCTGGATCGAAAAAAATGATTGCTTTCAAACAGGCATATTCATTATCATCTATCTGGAGCTCTTGGAATGGCAGAACAAGTTCATCTAGAATTCGGATGGCTACACGTCCTATTTCCAGTTCAGGGCAGTTTCGAGGAATGATATGGTCATTTCCTGGAAGAGGAAAGACATTTCCAGAGTTTGTTGAGTCAACATTTCCATGTTCTTGAGATAGAGACATTAGTTGAATGATTAGTAGCTATGAGGCCTTTGCCGCTGCTGGTCTTAGGTTTTGCAGCTTTGTTCTACTGATAATTCATCCTACGATTATCGATGATGCAGTTGCAAGAAGGAAGAGTTAGAAGATACTACGTTACCTAAAAGCAGAATATCTTTGTAGACCATTGACCTTTTGGTAGCTCCTAATAAAAGATGTTCTCCAGCATGTGCTCTTAGTAAAGCCACCTAGAAGGGAAGGAGTAATTGTATAATAATGGATACTGTTGTTATGACTAAAAAGTGAATGTAATGAAAATCTGTTCAATGAAAGCCTAATTTTTAAGATTTCTCGTTTTAATTGCTCTCAGTTACTTCAGGTAATAGATTGTGGAGTGGTGCTTAGAAATGTTATCCATTTCACAAAATGACTTGCCACAGCGTACATATGTTTGTACAACAATGTAGAATGTACATATGTTCCCTATGAAAATTACCTAGAGAAAAAATGCCCACAGAAATTTGTACCTACTTTATCTGCAATATTCTTTCCTGGAAAACAATAAATGTTTCTACCTTCCTGACGTAACCCTGTCTCAGGTGTACCTCTGTTAAAATGTGGGCAAAAGTCCATATGTTGTAGAACAGTGTTTCCCCAAGTCTGGTCCTGGAGTACCCCTTACCAGTCAGGTTTTCAGGATAGCCACAATGAATATGCGTGAAAGAGATTTGCATATAGTGGAGGCAGTGTATGCAAATCAAGTTCATGCATATTCATTGTGGCTATCCTGAAAACCTGACTGGCAAGGGGTACTCCAGGACCAGACTTGGGGAAACACTGTTCTAGAAAACATATAGCGGTGAATATTCCAAAAATGCTAAATTCCTAACTTAGGGCATCTTTTACTAAACTGCACTGGCGATTCCTGGCGCAGCAAATGCGCACAGCTCCTCCGCCGCCACTCCCCGCCCTTCCCTCTCTGAAATGACCTTTTCTATTCTTTTCTTGCTTTTTAAAAGTAGGCGGCAGCGACTCCCATAGGCTGCCCTGCCGCTGGTCCTGGCTCTTTCTCTCTACTGCGGGCAACCCACCTCTCTCACTTAATTTTCTGTTTCTTTGGAAGTGGGCTACCCGCAGTAGAGAGAAGGAGCTACGACCGGCAGCAGGGCAGCCCATGGGAATCGCTGCCGCTGCTTTCTTTCAAAAAACAAGAAAAGAAAAAGGTAACTTCGGGTGAGGGGATTGGGGAAGAAAGGGCAGGACAATACTATAACACAAAAGTGCCACCTGAGGCCCCCCGCCTCAGGTGGCCTAATGGTAGGGCCACCACTGAGTGCAGGCCACCTTTTAGCACAGCTTAGTAAAGAGACCCCTAAATGATCAGAATACCAGCATATGTACGAATTTGTGCACATATGTGTGTAAATATTGAATACATGCCTATTTAACATACACGTGGAGGGGCATAATCGAACGGGGACACCCATCTCTAAGGACATCCTGGCGAAGGGGCGGGGAAACTCATATTATCGAAACAAGATGGGCATCCATCTTTCATTTCGATAATACGGTCGGGGACACCCAAATCTCAACATTTAGGTCGACCTTAGAGATGGTCGTCCCCGGTTTTCGGCCATAATGGAAACCGAGGACGCCCACCTCAAAAACGACCAAGCCCAAGCCCTTTGGTCATGGGAGGAGCCAGAATTCGTAGTGCACTGGTCCCCCTGACATGCCAGGACACCAACCAGGCACCCTAGGGGGCACTGCAGTGGACTCCACAAATTGCTCCCAGGTACCTAGCTCCCTTACCTTGGGTGCTGAGCTCCCCAAACCCCCCCCAAACCCCACTCCCCACAACTGTACACCACTACCATAGGGCAGCGGGGGGGGGGGGGGGGGGCAGAGGCGGGGCGGCATTGCAGCCCTCCTCGGTCCTACATTGAAGGGCCTGATGGTATAGTGGCCTTTGCGGGGGAGGAAAGAATCCCACTCTTTCCTGCCCACTGCTGCTATTCTGCATACCGGCGCCGTCATCGCTGTGTTTTAAAAATGGCTGCCGAGAGTACCGCGGTAAGTTTCAGTAGCCATTTTGAAAAACAGAGCGGCGCCACCGCTGGCCAGGTACAGCAGTGATAGCGGGCAGAAAAGGGTGGGGTTGTTTCCTGCCCGTGAAGAAACCACTAGAGCACCAGACCCTTCAAGGTAAGACCAGGGAGGGCGGTGGCGTGGTGTGATGTGAGGGGGCAGCGGTGCAGCAGCAGGGTAATGGGCAGTGGCTGGGGGAGCCCCAATGACCTTTTCTGCCCGAGGGCCTCAACCACTGTCAGTCCACCCCTGGCATAACCGAGGGGCCCTTTTACTAAACTGTGGTAAAAAGTGGCCTGTAGTAGTTTGGACTTGTGAAATTGGTGTGCGCTGGGCCATTTTTTTTTACTGCTGCTGGGAAAAAGGGTTCTTTTTAATGGGGTAGTAAATGGTCGTGCACTAAAATTAAAAATAGCATGTGGCTATTTACTGCCTGAGCCCTTACCACCACCCATTGACATAAGTACATAAGTACTGCCATACTGGGAAAGACCAAAGGCCAACAGTGGCCAATCCAGGTCACAGATACCCGGCAAGATCCCAAAAACGTATAAAACATTTTATACTGCTTATCCCAGAAATAGTGGATTTTCCCCAAGTTCATTTAATAACGGTCTATGGACTTTTCCCTTTAGGAAGCCGTCCAAACCTTTTTAAAACTCCGCTAAGTTAACCGCCTTTACCACATTCTCTGGCAACGAATTCCAGAGTTTAATTACACGTTGAGTGACCTGGCGGTAAGGGCTCATGCTCAACATCGAAATTACTGCTGGGTGCCCACACTACCCTGGTAGTAGTGTTGATTTGGTGCACGCTACCTGCTTGTCAGCCCTACCGCGTCTTAGTAAAAGGAGGTCCCCGGACTACAGAGAAGTGAGAGTCGCCAGCACCACGGACCCTGAGGCAGGAATTGGAAGGCCGTGGCACATAGAGACTGAGCGACAGAAAAAAATGGAAGCAGCAAAAGTCAAAGCAAAGATAAGTGCTGGGTTTGACCTATAATCGGGACAATAGTCTGTGAAATAGACTGGATGGACCGTGCAGGTCTTTTTCTGCCGTCATCTACTATGTTACTACCCTGTTTCCCCGAAAGTAAGACATCCCCCGAAAATAAAACCTAGTAGAGGTTTTCCTGAATTGGTAGATATAAGGCCTTCCCCGAAAAAGTAAGACCTAGCAAATTTTTGTTTGAAAGCAGGGCCGCCGAGAGCCGGACAAGGCCGCCCCCGGGTCGCCCCCCCACCCAAGGTCGCCGGGCCCCCCCTCCACCCACCCTCCGTCGCTCCCGGAACTAACCTTAAACGCCTCCTTTCACCTTCGCAGCAAGCAGCAGCAGGGCAGATCTCTCCTTCCTTCCGTGCCCTGCCCTCGCGGACGTTATGTCAGGCGAGGGCGGGACACGGAAGGAAGGAGTGGCCTGCCCTGCTGCTGCTTGCTGCGAAGGTGAAAGGAGGCATTTAAGGTTAGTTCCGGGAGCGACGGAGGGTGGGTGAGCCAACCCCGATCCAAGCCCGATGTTGCCCCGAAAAATAAGACAGCCCCTGAAAATAAGACCTAGCGCATTTGGGGGGGGGGGGCAAAAATTAATATAAGACAGTGTCTTATTTTCGGGGAAACACGGTATGTTACTATGAAAGATTTAAACTAGAAATAAACAGTAGGAGGTTTTTTGAGCCTATGATGACAGCTAGTACTCCAATGAATTGATAGCCATAGAGCGATGTTTTGGGAGTCTGTTGAGGCTTTTTCCTCCGTGTACAAGAATATAGAGTTTGAAGTTTAGAGCTTAGGATTCAAAAGGGGGGCAGACTCAAGAAAAATGTCAGGAAGTATTTTTTCACAGAGAGAGTGGTGGATGCTTGGAATGCCCTCCCGCGGGAGGTGGTGGAGATGAAAATGGTAACGGAATTCAAACATGCGTGGGATAAACATAAAGGAATCCTGTTCAGAAGGAATGGATCCTCAGAAGCTTAGCGGAGATTGGGTAGCAGAGCAGGTGGGGGAAGAGTGGTTGGGAGGCGAGGATAGTGGAGGGTAGACTTATACGGTCTGTGCCAGAGCCGGTGATGGGAGGCGGGAAATACTGCTGGGCAGACTTGTACGGTCTGTGCCCTGAAAAAGGCAGGTACAAATCAAGGTAAGTTATACACACATGAGTTTATCTTGTTGGGCAGACTGGATGGACCATGAAGGTCTTTTTCTGCCGTCATCTACTATGTTACTATCCTGCTTATAATCGAAATAGAAAAACGCCTATATTGTGACCCAAATCGGGAGATAGACGTTTATCTCACAAAAGCGAATAAAGCTGTATAATTGAAAGCCGAATTTGGACGTTTTCAACTGCACTCCGTCGCGGATGCGGACAAAGTTGATGGGGGCATGTCGAAGGCGTGGTGAAGGCGGAACTGGGGCGTGGTTATCTGCCGATCAGAGATGGGCGCCTTTCGCCGATAATGGAAAAAAAATATGCGTTTTTAGCGAGAATGTAGGGCACTTTTCCTGGACCCTGTTTTTCCACGAATAAGGCCCCAAAAAGTGCCCTAAATGACCAGATGACCACTGGAGGGAATCAGGGATGACCTACCCTGACTCCCCAGTGGTCACAAACCCCCTCCCACCACAAAATATGCCGTTTCACAACTGTTTATTTTCACCCTCAAATGTCATACCCACCTCCCTGGCAGCAGTATGCAGGTCACTGGAGCAGTTATTAGGGGGTGCAGTGGACTTCAGGCAGGTGGACCCAGGCCCATCCCTCCCCTACCTGTTACAATTGTGCTGCTTAATGCTTATTAGTCGTCCAACCCCCCAAACTCACTGTACCCACATGTAGGTGCCCCCCTTCACCCCTTAGGGCTATAGTAATGGTGTAGACTTGTGGGCAGTGGGTTTTGAGGGGGATTTGGGGGGCTCAACACATAAGGGAAGGGTGCTATGCACCTGGGAGCTCTTTTACCTTTTTTTTTGTTTTTGTAAAAGTGTCCCCTAGGGTGCCCGGTTGGTGTCCTGGCATGTGAGGGGGACCAGTGCACTACGAATCCTGGCCCCTCCCACAAACAAATGCCTTGGATTTATTCGTTTTTGAGCTGGGCGCTTTCATTTTCCATTATTGCTGAAAAACAAAAACGCCCAGCTCACATATTGTCGAATAAAACATGGACGTCTATTTTTTTCGAAAATACGGTTCGGTCCGCCCCTTCACGGACCCGTTCTCGGAGATAAACGCCCATGGAGATAGATGTTTTCGTTCCATTATGCCCCAGGGGCGTATCTGGACTCCGGCGGTAGGGGGGGCCAGAGCCAGAGGGAGGGGGCACATTTTAGCCCCCCCCCGCCGAGCCCTCACTGCCACCAATGACTCTCTCCACCCCCCTCCCGCCGCCAACCCTCCCCCACTGCCGTTCTTACTTTTGCTGGCGGGGGACCCCAACCCCCGCCAGCCGAGGTCTGCTTCCACCTGCCGCTGCCGTAAAAACTTCTTCTTCAGCCGGCGGGGGACCCCAAACCCCCGCCAGCCGCCCCGCGGTGTTTAAAATTCATCTTCGGCCTCCGTGGCCGTGCTGCTGTGATAGGCGCTGTTGAAATCCACTTCGGAGTCTGACATCGTTGTACGTTGTACGTGCTGCGACGTCAGACTCCGAAGTGGATTTCAACAGCGCCTATCACAGCAGCACGGCCACGGAGGCCGAAGATGAATTTTAAACACCGCGGGGCGGCTGGCGGGGGTTTGGGGTCCCCCGCCGGCTGAAGAAGTTTTACGGCAGCGGCAGGTGGAAGCAGACCTCGGCTGGCGGGGGTTGGGGTCCCCCGCCAGCAAAAGTAAGAACGGCAGCGGGGGAGGGTTGATGGCGGTAGGGGGGTCCAGGGCAAAATCTGCGGGGGCCCAGGCCCCTGAGGCCCCACGCAGATACGCCCCTGTTATGCCCCTCTATGTTACTTAGTAAAAGGGCCCCCCCCCAAGTTTTCATTTCTAAGCCACACAAATGCGTTTTCTTTCTTTTGTGCAATAATATTAATTTATATGGTTTTTTTTTTACTCAAAAACAGACCTATTTTTCAGGATTAATGATTAAAAATGTTATTCTTAAGCCAGCTAACGGCCCCTGACAATGTTAAGAATTAATGCTAACTGGGTTAAAAATTTCACATTTTAGTAAAAGTAAAGGTTAACAAATTGACAACAGGACACTTCTTACCTAGTAAAGATCCCAGAGAAGAAAACAAAGATTAAACATTAACGTAAACATTTTCAGAAAATGAAATGCAAGCCTAATTGCTGGCTGGCCAAAGCGATGGAGGCAGGAATCCCACCCACCCCATGGGGAGTGAGGCCCAGCTGTAGCCCGCAACAGTCCTTGTAGAATTGTCAACTACTGTGGATGGACTAGATGGGATAGAGTTAAAATAATTGTGGTGGGGAGGAGAGGGATCAAAAGCCACCAGCCAGCATGGTCTCAGTCTCAGTCTCTCCAATGCTCGATCTATGCAATTTGTACATTGAACATTGATAAGATGTTAAACCAAACCTGCTAGCTGTATTCAGGTCACTGAGAAAATGATAGAATAAATGATTAAGATATAAATGAACAAAAAAAACCAGGAAAAAAAAAGAAAGAAAATTTTTCTATTTTTGAATAAAGTTAGATTCTGAGGTTTTTTTTTGAGCCGACGATCAAATATAGCCGATTCAAGGTAATTTGCAACATAAGGTTCTTTGGAACATTGTCCTGAAATCGGCACCAACTGAGGCACTTTTTTCCTCCGTGTTCTCTGTCACATGTTATTTAAGTAAAAAAAAATAATGTTGTGAGCAGGACTCCTTCACCGCAGGGGATGAGTCCCAAATGACTGCTGCTATTTTGGAGTATGACACCAGAAGGAAGAAATGACTGGGGATTATTCCAACCTGAAATGGGGGGCGGGGGGGGGGGGGGCATAAGAGAAAAAAGGATGGAAGGATACTTGGGGAAGCCAGAGAGAGCCAGTGGCAACTCTAACTGACAGACTGGATGAAACACTTTCCTTCTTATCTTCTGTCTTTCAACATGTCATTATTGGGGTCATTTAGTAACAGCACATGCGAAGGTCATTACCGTGCATTATTTGTCACAGGGGCCATTGCATATGATCACTGACTAAGAGCTGCAGCACTAGTAAATGAGTTTAGCATGCTCGTCTCCCGCGGTCCGTGCTGAACCCGGATATTCAATGCCAGGCGGTTTACGGTGACCGGCATTGAATATCCAGGGTTTTTTTGGGCAGTTTGAAGATAACCGGCTATGTCGATATGCAGACATAGTTGGTTATCGTTAAACCGGCCAAAGATGTACTAGGGTTTGACACCACTAAATTTGGCCACCCATGCTCCTTCCCCTTGTATTTACCCACAGGGGGTAAAAAGGTCCCAATAAAGAAATGGCCATGCAGTAAATTTGCACTTAACACCACCCATTGAGCTGGCACTAAGGGCTCCCATGCTAACCTGATGGTAAAAATACAGAAATAAATTTCCACAGTCCCAGGAATAGGGTGCACTGGGGGGTGTAATTACCACTGGGCTGCTGTGGTAGTTCCAGATTGGTGCACCAACCTTTTAGTAAAAGGGCCCCTAAAGTTATAGAAGACTGTTGAGCACATGGCTAGCACGTATGTACTTTATTTATTTATTTGTTACATTTCTACCCCACATTTTCCCACCTATTTGTAGGCTCAATGTGGCTTACATAGTACCGGAGAGGGAGGCGCTTGCAGACTCCAGTGATAACAAATACAAAGTGATGTTGTGGTAAGATAGAGATCATGTGGCATAGCCACATTAGGGAATCATACAACGAAAGAGTTGAGTTTTGTCCATTACGTACTTTAGTTTTGTTGTAGGGATGAGGCATTTAAGTAGGATCGGTAGGGTAAGCCTTTTTGAACAGGTTAGTGTTTAATGATTTCCGGAAGTTTAGGTGGTCGTAAGCCATTTTCAAGGCTTTTGGTAATGCGTTCCGCAGTTGTGTGCTTATGTAGGAAAAACTAGATGTGTAAGTTGATTTGTATTTAAGTCCTTTGCAGCTTGGGTAGTGCAGATTTAGGTATGATCGTGTTGATTCTGATGTGTTTCTAGATAGTAGGTCGATTAAGTCTGTCATGTATCCTGGGGCTTCACCGTAGGTAGTTTTGTGGACCAGGGTGCAGATTTTGAAGGTAATGCGTTCTTTGATTGGGAGCCAATGTAGTACTTAACTGTTACAGTTACATGTGTAAGTGCTAATATTCTATATTTACATATTAGACAGAGAAATTACATTTTGAATTGCCTGGACTTGGTACTAAGTCAAGTGAAAGTACGTAGAACCAACCTGGTCGTCCAATGCAAGTTCACAGAATGCAGGAATATATTTAGCCCATTCCACCAGAACCAACAGCTGATGTTTCATTGACTCACACACGTCAGTAATGCTGGCAATCTTTTTGGCTCTTATGTCTCCACTTATCATGGACATTGGCGAAGATATCTGTAAATTCAATGTGAACAAACTGTTGAAGACACAACTTTTGGGTGTAGCATTAATGACGTTCCAGATCCCTTGCAAGTCTAAGGGGTAGGTTGGGCTGACTCTGCCTATTGGGTAACACAGGTGACTTCCTGGGGCAACAAGCCCCAGGAATGTGCCAAAAACCAAGGTTGACTTGCTGCAAAGGAAGAGACAATCATGAGAGACATGCGATTCGGAGCAGATGAATAGATAATGGTGAAGATTCAACTGCTCCAAATTTTGAAGCCACAGCCACTAAATTCTTGCCCTGGCCCTGCTCATCCATTCTCATTTGCTTTTTAATGTTTTAAACATTCGTGTTAACTCCAAGCTTCTTGTATTCCTGTTTTACTTTTTGCAGGAGGAGAACCCTGCACATGAGACCAAATGTAAGGGAGGACATGAAAAGGCCACGTGTAAATTTTCACATGGCCACACTAAGTAAACCCAGGGATTTCAGTCACTTATGAATAACCCTGGTTATAAAGAGAGCAGATTTGAAAGCCATTATCTGGATACATAGTGATTTCCCAAGTGAAATTGAACCTTTCAAAAATTGCCATCCTCAGAGGAGATTAAATGTGTTTGTTTGGGGTTCTCGAGCTGTCCACTTTTAGTAACAGTGCTGTACAGGATATCAAAACTTCTTATGTGATACCAGTGTTCAAGAACATATTTTCCAATTGATGGACTGTATGTAAATTTATCCAACTTCAAAACCATTGGATTTCCTGGACCCCTGACACAGGCACCCTTGCTGAAACACGGCCATGTCGGGTATCCTGGCTGAATTTCCATGATTGTTTTCTGAGACAGTGAACAATAAAATTGTCTTCTCTGGTGAACCTCTAAAAGACGTCTTCTTGTGTTCTCTGCCTCAGCCATCTCTGCTCCTCTCTTTGATTTTTATAAAATTAGGTCAGACATACGTTTATAGACATTGGCATGAACACACATCCTTTTACTATAGACTTTGCTATAGGCTAAAAATAGGGCCCTTCCTGCCCAGTTGCCCTGTTATAAAATTACCCTCTGCATATGCCTCTCCCCCATGCATGAGACAGACTCCATGCACAAAGACCGAATCAGTGGATTTCAGTTTGCTCTGTCCTGAATCTCTCCTCTGCATAAGGGATGTGAGTCTCAGGGTTAGGGGCCCTTTTGCTAAGATGTGCTAAAAGCTGGCCTATGCTTTGAGTAGTGTGTGGGTTTACAGCACTTTTAGCGTGGCTGTAAAATGGTTGCATTTTCCATTGTAGCAATAATAACCACGCACTAATTTTCCCAGTAGTATGTGGCAGGGGCGTAGCCAGACCTCGGCGGGAGGGGGGGCCAGAGCCCAAGGTGGGGGGGCACTGTTTAGCCACCTCCCCCCCGCCGCCGCCGCAACCGCAACCCCCCCCCCCGCCGTCACCCACCCCGCTGCCCCGCCGCCGCATCACGCCGCATCAGGTACCTTGTTTGCTAGCGGGGGGTCCCCATTCCCCACCAGCCACATACGGGGCCATTGCAGGACGTAAGGAGTCAGAAACAGATGATCACACAACGAAGGCGCCGGAGTCGACCAGTGCTGAAGAAGACTCTTCAGCTGGTGGGGATTGGGGACCCCCACCAGCAAACAAGGTACCTGATGATGCGGCGGCGTGGCGGGTGGGGGGTGGGGTCAAATGTAGAGGGGGCCAGGGCATAATCTGTGGGGGCCCATGCCCCCGTAACCCCACGTAGCTACACCCCTGGTATGTGGCCATTATCAAGTGACCCCTTTATACCTATTTTCTAAGCATTAAAGGCTCACGTGCTAATAGTGTGCTGATCGGTTAGCGTGTGGCGATATAGCTATGCTAACTGATTAACCCTGGGCATGCCTACAGTCCACCCCTAAACCAGTGGCGTAGCTACATGGCGCCACGGGGGCCTGGGCCCCCGTAGATTTGGCCCTGGACCCCCCTGCTGATGACCCTCTCGACCCCCCTCCTGCCGCCAACCCTCCCCCACCGCCGCCGTCGCCTACCTTTGCTGGCGGGGGACCCCAACCCCCGCCAGCCAAAGTCCTCTTCTTCCTTCATTCTGTTTCTGAGTCTGACGTCCTGCACGTTGTACGTTGTACGTGCAGGACGTCAGACTCACAGAAACAGAATGAAGTCTTGCGCCGGAAGAAGAGGACCTCGCTGGCTGATCTGCAAGGCTTCATCCTGTTTCTGTGAGTCTGACGTCCTGCAGGACGTCAGACTCAGAAACAGAAGGAAGAAAAGGACCTTGGCTGGCGGGGGTTGGGGTCCCCCGCCAGCAAAGGTAGGCGATGACGGCGGTGGGAGGTGGGGTCGAGAGGGTCGTCGGCAGGGGGGTGTCAAAGTTGGTGGTGGTGGCAGAGGGGGGGGGGGGGGTGGGGGTCGGCAATGGCAGGGGAAGGGGTCAGCAGTGCTGGGGGGGGGGGCTAAAATGTGCCCCCTCACCTCGGGCTCTGGACCCCCTCCCGCCGAAGTCTGGCTATGCCCCTGCCCAAAACACAACCTCAGCGCTAAAAAATAAAATGCAGTTTTTAGCCCTTGAGCGCACCCCATAGTAATGGGTTTTAACCTGCTTACTGCAGCTTAGTAAAAAGGTCCCATAGTTTGAAGTAGACAAGTACTTGTCACACCTCAGCTTTTGAGGCTCTCACCCCTTTACCCCTCATACTAAGTCACTAAGCAGTGGAACATCTGTGCAGCAATAAACTGACTTCAGTCACCTGCATTTATACGGCTTAATGTGCTGGAACGGATGTAATTGTTTATCTGTCACTTAAATGAGCAGGTTTAGAGACATAAGCATATTATTTAACTCTGCTGAGGGAAAAAGAAACCTTAAGGTCAAGTGTCTTACAATCTCATGTTAAACAAAAAGTTATTATTAGACTTGGTGGTACCTTGTCCCAGTCAGCCATGCGTACAGACATTTCTGAGCGGTATTTTATTTTCAGAGTTTAATGAGTTTATACACTTTTCTTTTTTTTTGCCTTAAATGCTTCTGTATTGTTTTAAGGCCTCTTTTACCACGCTGCAGTAAAAGGGCGCCGGCGCTGCTTTCACTGCGTGTTTAACACATGTGCCGAGGCCCCCTTTTACCGCAGCTGGTAAAAGGGAATCTCACTTTCCTACAAGAAATGGCTGGGCGGCAAGTAAAGCACTTGCTGTTTTGCCATTTCGGGGGGGGGGGGGGGGGGGGGGGGGAGGGGATCACTTGCCACCTCCCGTTGAGGTGGCGGTAAGGACTCCCGCATTAACCCGGCAGTAAACCAGACAGCACATGGCACTGCCTGATTACTGCCGGGTACATTCCAGCGCTACAAAATTAAATACATTTTTGTAGAGCCGGAAATGACGGCGCGCTAGGGGTGGGAGGAAGCACCGGGCTGCTGCGATAGTCCGGCGGTACTTCCTGTATATCGAGCGGTAAGCCCACATTGATCTTACCACTGCTTTGGAAAAGGAGCCCTTAGTGCGCAGCTTCAGCACCGTGGAATAGATTCTATAAATGGTGCCTAAAAATTCAGCGCCAAAGAAAGCGCTTAGCACTATTATATAAACCACACTCACAGTTAGGTGTGGTTTACAGAACAGTGCTTAATGCCAGGAACTTCAACTACATTTAGACTTTACCATTTATATCAATGTAAGGTTACCATATTTTGTCCCCCAAAAGGAGGAAACATGCCCCACCCCTTTCACACCCCGTCCCCTTTCACGCCCTTGCTCCGACCCCTGTCACATTTTCCCCTCCCCCCTGTCACACACCACATCACTCCCCCTCCCCGTCACCCCCCTCCCATTACCTTACTAGTGCCCTGGTGGTCTAGTGACCTCTTCGGGGCAGGAAAGAGCCACCTTTTTCCTGCCCGAAGCGCTGCCCTGCATGCATCCTTCCTGTTCGTGATCTCGGTGCCGATTCAAAATGGCCGCTGAGAGTTGAAATCTCGTGAGGTCACGTCAACTCTTGGTGGCCATTTTGAATCGGCGCCGAGATCACGAACAGGAAGGATGCATGCAGGGCAGCGCTCCAGGTGGGAAAGAGGGGGCTCTTTCCCACCCTGAAGGTGGAAGAGGTCACTAGAGCACCAGGACAGTAGTAAGTAAGGGGAGGGGAGGCTAGCAATCTGCCCATTTGTGCGGATTTCTTGACAAACGGGTGGGCCGTCCTATAGGATGGCCCGCCCACCAGCCTGCTCATTTGTCCAAAAATCCGGACAAACGGGCAGATTGGCAAAACCCTTCTGGTTGCCCGGACATGTCGGGATAATTCTGGACATATGGTAACCCTACATCAACGAAAACTTGGTGTAAATCCCCACATGCAAATTAGGCACGGATTCTATAACAATGTGCTTAAATTGCAAGAAAGCCTCGACGCACCCATGCTCCTCCCATGGCCATGCCCCCTTTTAGGGTCAGACTAGGTGAGTCAATTTGGTTTTTATGTGCCATCATCTACTAAGTAAAGAAACATTTGAAGAGAATAATCAATACATCTGAAGAAGAAGGGTTACCTTTGAAAGCTAATCCAAAATGTATTAACAGTCCAATAAAAACGGTATCATCTTATTTTCTTGTCTATGTTTTGTTTTATTTCTATTTAATACCTTTAAAAGAACATAAGAGTAGCCATACTGGGTCAGACCAAGGGTCCATCTAGCCCAGTGGACTAACACAGCTACCACATCACTTTACTATAAACAACGTGGCTTTTGGAATGATACATCTACTGGAATTTAGGTGATAGTCCTTCGTTGTTAAACTGTACAGCGCTGCGTAACCCTAGTAGCGCTCTAGAAACGTTAAGTAGTAGTAGTATAGTCATTAGGTACCTGTTGTGAAAGAACTTCTGCTTGAATTAATGCGTTGATTGAAGGCAAACTGCTGTCTTCATAACTGGATCTCCTCGTGCTTATTCGATCTCGTTCATTTTGCACGGCTGTAAGGAAGAACTTCAGTTCAACAGATTTCATTCAGTCATCCAGATCTTGTATTAAATAAAACCTTCTTTAATACTGCGTTTATAACTTCACCCAAGAATCTAACCTGCATAACAATTTTGAGTATAGCATGGTCTGTTTTGTTGATCAAAACTTCTGTGATGTAGGTATAGGATAGAATGCCTTGAATGAAATAGACTGACAGAAGCAGCTGGTTCCTAGTAAGTAACGGAACAATTAGTCTGCCGCAGACAGGTGGAAATTCAGAGAAAATATTTCTTCACTCAATGTGTAATTAAAGTCTGGAATTCATTGCCAGAGAATGTGGTAAAACTGGTTAGCTTAGCAGGGTTTTAAGAAAAAATCTGAACACAGTCCATAAGCCAGTATTAAGATGAACTTGAGAAAATCCACTGCTTATTCCTTTGATAAGCAGCATAAAATTTGTTTTACTCTTTTGGAATCTTGCCAGGTACTTGGACCTGGATTGGTCACTTTTGGAAACAGCATATTGGGCTTAATGGACTTTTGGTCTATCCCAGGATGGCAATGTATATGTTCTTATTTTACTTTTTATTACATTTGTACCCTGCGCTTTCCCACTCATAGCAGGCTCAATGCAGCTTACATATTATATACAGGTACTTATTTGTACCTGGGGCAATGGAGGGTTAAGTGACTTGCCCAGAGTCACAAGGAGCTGCCTGTGCCTGCAGTGGGAATCGAACCCAGTTGCCCAGGACCAAAGTCCACCACTCTAACCACTAGGCCACTCCTCCACTGACCCCTGTGTTTGACAATTGCTCTGAGCAGAGTGGTAAATATAACGACACAGCTTCATGAAGACATTCCCAGTGGAGTGTTTGGGTCAGGGAGAAACTTGCATACATACAAGCTAATACTTTGTTTATGCATCTCTGTCATTTCTCGTTTGGAAGTTTACTACATAAAAAAGTGGGGCAAGAAAAGCAATTGGTTTTATATCGATCTCCCTTTAGCCAGTTTGAAAGATCAATTACCCACGATAAATGAAGGAGGGTATAAGAAGGCCACATTACATTAATATGACTTAACATTAGATTTACCAAAGTGTGCTAATGCTTTACTGCTCTCTAACACCGTTAGTGTGACGTGGAGGGGCATTTTCGAAAGAAACGTCCAAGTTGCGATTTGGACGTCCTCGCAAAATGGCGAAATCCAGGGGAGGGGAAACCCGTATTTTCAAAACAAGATGGACGTCCATCATTCATTTCGAAAATACCGTCACAGACGTCTAAATCCTTAAATTTTGACGTCCCTAGATTTGGACGTCCCTAGACATGGACGTTTCTGACTTTCGGTGATTTTCGAAACCAAAGATGTCCATGCCAATTACGTCCAAATGCAAGCTATTTGGGTGTGGGAGGAGCCAAGATTTGTAGTGCACTGATCCCCTTGACATGCCAGGACACCAATCAGGCACCCTAGGGGGCACTGCAGTGCAGTTCATAAAATGCTCCCAGGTGTGGAGGAGTAGCCTAGTGGTTAGTGCAGTGGACTTTGATCCTGGGGAACTGAGTTCGATTCCCACTGCAGCTCCTTGTGACTCTGGGCAAGTCACTTAACCCTCCATTGCCCCTGGTACAAAATAAGTACCTGAATATATGTAAACCGCTTTCTGAGGTTGCAAAAACCTCAGAAAGGTGGTATATCAGTCCCATTTCCTTTCCCTTTCCCTTACCTTGTGTGCTGAGTGAGTCCCCCAAAACCCACTACCCCCCAACTGTACACCACTACCATAGCCCTTACGGTCAAGGGGGGCACCTGTATTTGGGTTTGTGGTGGGTTTTGGAGAACTCGCTGTTTCCTCCACAAACGTAACAGGTAGGGGGGTATGGGCCTGGGTCCACCTGTCTGAAGTGCACTGCAGTACCCACTAAAACTGCTCCTGGGACCTGCATGTGCTGTCACGGACCTGAGTATTACATCTGAGGCTGGAACGACATATTTTTAAACATGTTTTTTGAGGGTGGGAGGGGGTTAGTGACCACTGGGGGAGTAACGGGAGGTCATCCCCGATTCTCTCTGGTGGTCATCTGGTCATTTCCGGCACCTTTTTGTGCCTTATTTGTTAAAAAAACACGTCCGGGTGAAAATGTCCAAGTGTTCGTCAGGGACGCCTTTGTTTTTCTTGATTATGGGTCAAAACTTCCAAGTGTTAGGCACGCCCAAGTCACGCCTTCGCTATGCCTCCAACACGGCCCCTTGAAATTTGGACGTCCTTGCGACGGACTTCAGTTGGAGACATCCAAAATCGGGTTTCGATTATACTGATTTTGACATCTCTGGGAGAAGGACGTCCATCTTCCGTTTTATGTCGAAAGATGGACGTCCCTTCTCTTTCGAGAATGAGCCCATTATTATCCTATTGCATAGCATGAGACCAGTCATAAATCGCTCACATTAATGAACATTAGTGTGCAGTAAAATGGTACTATGTTTTAATAAGGACATCACGCAAAGTAATACCTGCCAGGGAGTCTTCTCTAGAGTATTATTATTATTATTATTATTAGCATTTGTATAGCGCTACCAGACGCATGCAGCGCTGAACACCTGATGCAAAGAGCAGCCCTTACACTTTGGAATGCACTCCCTGAAAGGCTTCCTTTAATACAAGACTATCTCTACTTCAAGAAGCAGGTGAAAGTTTGGCTCTTCACCCAGGCTTTAATGGAAGAAGTAACTAGCTTGTTAGTCATACACACACACACACACACACACACACACACACACACAGGGAGTGACACTGGCTGCACTTACTATAGCAAGACATGTTTATCCACTCCTACCCTAGCCAAGATACTATTCAAGCACTTTTCAGACCTCGTGCAACTTTTTTTTTTAGTCCCCTTATTTTCTAATCTTATCTATTTGTATGTTCCATCTTTGCTTACACCCTATGCTGTCTATTAAAATGTTTTATTGTGTTTTGTGTTGGTATTGTAAGAACTTAAGAACATAAGAACAGCCATACTGGGTCAGACCAGTGGTCCATCTAGTCCAGTTTCCTGCCTCCAGCAGTGGCCAATCCAGGTCACAAGTACCTGGCAGAAACTCAAAAAGTAGCACCATTCAATGCTACCAATCCCAGCACAAGCAGTGGCTTCCCTCATGTCCATCTCAACAGCAGACTATGGACTTTTCCTCCAGGAACTTGTCCAAACCTTGAATGAATTCCTTCAAAAAGGCGGTAAATAAATCCTAATAAATAAATAAATCTAGCCCTTAGTGAAAATTACCCCCATGATGTGATGTGTATTTATTTTTTTCTTGACAACATTTTTTTTTTTAATCTTACAAGGATGAGAACTGTTTCCCAATCTATGAACAAGACTCATCTCGTTGGTTGTTAGTGATGGAGAGAATAATTTTAAAAAGTAATGAGCCTGGAAAGAGAATCATTATGAGGCCCGTTTACTAAACTGCACTAAAAGTTTACAGTTGCTGGGCGGCAATAGACAACATTAAGGTATGATAACTGCAGAACCTCTGTGTTACCTGGGGGTGTTCCCCAGTGGCGTAGCCAAGGGTGGGCCTGGGTGGGCCCAGGCCCACTCGGTAGCAGCACAGCTATGATGTGGCTGGCAGGGATTCTCAAACCCCAGCAGCTGAAAACTCTCAACAAAGGTCCCTTCTGCGTACCTTGTAAATAGCAGATCTTCGTCTGCAACAAGCAGCGACTAATATATACTACTCGCACTGACCCCACAGCCTTCCCTCTGACATATTCCCGCCTATGCGGAAACAGGAAGTTACATCAGGGAGAAGGCTGTGGGGCCAACATGAGCAGTGTGTTTTAGTTGCTGTTCGCTGCTGGTGAAAATCTGCTATTTAAAAGGTATGCGGGAGAGGGGGGATGTTTGAGACACCACATGGCATGCAAGTGAGAGAAGGAGAGGCCAAATCATCTGTGGGATGGGACAGGGTTCTTCTGCCCATCCATCTTTGGCCCAGGCCCACCCAAAATTGGGTGTCTGGCTACGCCCCTGGTGTTCCCAGCTTTCAACCCTGCAATCAATGCAGAGAAAACCGCATATAATGTGATGAAGTTATCTATATCTCTTGAGATGGTATTAACTGCTGCTCTTGAATGGAGTGGAATAGGTAAATGTGAATTGATTGCTTGTTCTTAGAAAAAGTACAAAGACCGGAGGATAGTCCATGAACTGACATAATAGTACATTTTAAACAAATAGGAGAAATTCTTTTTTCATTCAATGTATAGTTAAGCTCTGGAACTCATCGATGGAGCAAGTGTTAGAAGCAGCTATTGCCGCTGGGTTTTAAAAAGGTTTGGACAAATTCCTGGAGGAAAAGTCCATAAGCTATTATTAATGTAGACCAGGGGGAAGCCACTGCTTATCTTTGGAATTAAATAGCATGGAATCTTGCTTCTTTTTGGGACTCTGCCAGGCATTTGCGACCGGGACTGGCCGCTGTTGAAGAAACAGGATACTAGGCTAAATGGACCCTTGGCTTGACCCAGGAGGGCATTTTGTATGTTCTTAACAGTTAACATGTGGTAACCACCTCCACGTTAACTGTAAGGCACATTCCTTGCCCGTTTCACATCCCCTTTCATGTTTAACATAGGAATTACCACATACAAACTGCTTTTCAGCTCTAAGACCCCCCTATAGGATTTATCTTCACTGCTTAGTATCTACATATCCAATATGCTAAATTTAGCTTGCTAAAACAAATGACTAAGCTTTACTGAAATGAGGCTCTTGCACTCAGCTGTTGTAAACGGAGATCTCAAGGTTATGCTGTTTGTTATCTAGGGATGGGGCCTGAGTTCAGTCATGGCCTGGCAGTTTCTAAATGTTTGCTTAGTATTAGCTGGTCATGGACCCAATGTAACTTCTATTGAATATTAACAGACATCAGGGAAGCTTCTAACAAAACACGGCCACGCTCTGGAGAAAATCCTCCTGCCCTTCAGCCACGTTCTAATCAGCTCTGGAGAAGCATCCTGCCCCGTGATGGTTTAATTAGCTCTGAAACTGGGCCACATTTTCTAACTGCATTTCCGAAGGATGTACCTTGGCTGTAGGCAAAGATCTCGGCTTCTGCAGTTCTGCACATGCTGAGTTTGCCACGGAATCTCCAATTTAACATTTTTTTTCTAGTAAAAATAAATCACTATTTTACACTCCTAATTGAGAAACAAGTACAAATAGCTTGGAATATTAGCGTTAGAACATTCCTTCTCCATATATCAATTCTGCTTGAGCAGATTTAGCATAATGGCTGATATGCACAAAGGGGCCCTTTTACTGAGCCACGTGGTGCCTATTAGGGACATAATCGAAAAAGAAGGGTGCCCATCTTTCGACACAAATCGGGAGATGGACGTCCTTTTCTCAGGGTCGCCCAAATCGGCATAATCGAAAGCCGATTTTGCGTGCCCTCAACTGCAGTCTGTCGCGGGGACGACCAAAGTTCACGGGGGCGTGTCGGAGGCGTAGCGAAGGCGGGACTGGGGCGTGCTTAAGAGATGGGCGTCCTCGACCGATAATGGAAAAAAGAAGGGCGTCCCTAACGAGCATTTGGTCGACTTTGTCCATTTTTTTCAAAACCAAGCCTCAAAAAGGTGCCCAAACTGACCAGATGACCACCGGAGGGAATCGGGGATGACCTCCCCTTACTCACCCAGGGGTCCCCCACCCTCTCCCACCCTCAAAAAAATTAAAAACGTTTTTTTTGCCAGCCTCAAATGTCATACCCAGCTCCCTGACAGCAGTATGCAGATCCCTGGAGCAGTTTTAGTGGCTGCAGTGCACTTCAGGCAGGTGGACCCAGGCCCATCCCCCCCTACCTGTTACACTTGTGCTGGTAAATGTGAGCCCTTCAAAACCCACCCAAAACCCACTGTACCCACATGTAAATGCCCCCCTTCACCCCTTAGGTCTATGGTAGTGGTGCACAGTTGTGGGGAGTGGGTTTTGGGGGGGTAGGGGGGTCAGCACCAAAGGTAAGGGAGCTATGCTCCTGGGAGCAATTTGTGAAGTCCACTGCAGTGCCCCCTAGGGTGCCCGGTTGGTGTTCTGGCATATCAGGGGGCCAGTGCACTACGAATGCTGGCTCCTCCCATGACCAAATGCCTTGGATTTGGTCGTTTTTGAGATGGGTGTCCTGGTTTCCATTATGGCCGAAAACCGGGGACGACCATCTCTAAGGTCGACCATCTCAACATTTAGGTCGACCATCTCTAAGGTCGACCTAAATGTTGAGATTTGGGCGTCCCCGACTGTATTATCAAAATGAAAGATGGACGCCCATCTTGTTTGCATAATACGGGTTTCCCCGCCCCTTTGCGGCGGCGTCCTTACAGATGAGCACCCTTAGAGATGGTCGTCCCTGTTCGATTATTCCCCTCCATGTGCGCCCAATGTGTGCCAATTTGGAACTACTGCCTGGCTACTGCATGGCCCGAGTGGTAATTTAGTTTTTTACGCGTGTCCAGTACGCACGCTGGAAAATATATTTTATTTTCCAGCACACGGCGCTACCCGGGTAGTAATCGGCATTGTATGAATGCTGATGATTACCGCCCGGTTAATGTGTGAGACCTTACTGCTAAGTGAATGGGTGACGGTAAGGTCTCAGGCCCAAAATGGATGTGTGCCACTTTTCATTTTGCTGCACGTCCATTTTCTGCGGTTTAAAGATAACTGGCTAAGTCAATATTCAGACTAAAGGAATCCTGTTCAGAAGAAATGGATCCTCAGAAGCTTAGCAGAGATTGGGGGGGCAGCACTGGTGGTTAGGAGGCGGAGCTAGTGGTTGGGAGGCGGGGCTAGTGCTGGGCAGACTACTACGGTCTGTGCCCTGAAAATGGTAGATACAAATCTAGGTCAGGTATACATATAAAGTAGCACATATGAGTTTATCTTGTTGGGCAGACTGGATGGACCGTACAGGTCTTTTTCTGCCATCACCTACTATGTTACTATGTAGCCGGTTATCTTTAAACTGGCCAAAGATATCTTATGTTTTCACATGGCCAAAAATGGCTGCTAATCCGATTTTAAAAATTAGCTGTGGATCCCGCCTTGTTCTATAATTACAGCTATTTTCTAGCTGCTAACTGAGGATATTCAGCCGGTTAAGCGCTATTTAACCCATTCTGGCCGGTTAAATATCACTGAATATCAGGGGTAAGTCTTTGCTAAAGACTTGGCTGTTAATACAGGCCTATGACTTTTGACTCGGGTTTGACGACTTCTGAATCCCAACACTTTAGGTTAATTCATGTATTTTGCCTTTCCTATTTTTAATTGTAGTTCCTTTTTTAAATTTAATTAGTGTGTACATCACTTCGCTCTGCAAGTCAGTTGAGGCGGTATAGCAATTTACTAATACAAATAACCCGCCCCATATCAGGCTATGCAATTACAGCCTAATTCTATACAAAGCAATAAAAATTGTGTGCGGAATTTAATTGAATAACGAGCTAATTAGCGCTGATATTGGCTTTTTAATAGCAATTATTAGCACTAATTAGAATTAATTAAAATATACGCATGTAAATTTGGGTGCAGGATCCTTGCCTAAATTTTACACATGAGTCAAAAAAGAGGGCGTGGAAATAGGAAAGTCATCCCTTTCAGTTACATATGTAATTATAGAACAAGGCGGGATCCACAGCTAATTTAGGCATGAGCATTTGAACCGTGTTTCCATTGGTGTAAATGGCCACGCCTAAATGTAGTCACAGTTCCCGGGCATAAGCGATATTCTATAAGACATGCCTAACTTTAAGCATAGTTTATAGAATTTTCTTTTCGGCGATAATTTTTTTAGAGCCATATATAGAATTTAGGGGTTCCTTTTCTAAGCAGTGGCAAAAAGTGGTCAGCGGTAGTGTAGGCGCGTGTTTTTGGCATGCGCCAGGCCAGTTTTTTCTGCGTCTGGGAAAGGGGCTCTTTTTTCCAAATGGGATCGGAAAAGGGCCTGTGGTAACATTTTTGTAGTGCTGGTGTTACCCAGTTACCGCTGCTCGGTTTCCACTAGGTTAGCACGGGAGCCCTTACCACCACCTCACAGGGCCGCCGAGAGACTGGGCCAGGCCCGGGACAAGGCCGCCCCCAGGGCCCCCCCCCACCCGAGGTCGCCGGGCCCCCCCTCCACCCGCCACCGGGCCCTCTCTCCACCCCCGGGCCCTCTGCACTGACCTTAAGTGCCTCACCTTCGAAAGCGCAGCAAGCAGCGGCAGACCACTCCTTCCTTCCGTGCCCTGCCCTCGCGGAAGTTACGTCAGGCGAGGGCAGTACACGGAAGGAAGGAGTCGCCTGCCGCTGCTTGCTGCGCTTTCAAAGGTGAGATGCTTAAGTTCAATGCCAGGGAGCGACAGAGGGCAGGCGGGCCGGACTGCGGCGGCAGGTCCGGGCCCCCCCCCCCCCAGAGGCCCGGGCCCGGGGAATTTTGTCCCCCCTGTCTCCCCCTCTCGGCAGCCCTGCCACCTCAATGGGTGACAGTAAATGCTTCTCCGGAAATGGCTGCGTGACATGCTTCACTTGCTGCACGGCCATATCCTGAAAAAAAAAAAGAAAGACTTGCCTTTTACCTGCTGCGGTAAATGAGGGCCTCAGTGTGCTTCAAAAACAAGTACCGATGCAGGTGCAGGCCCCCTTTTGCCATATCTTCATAAAAAGGGTCCTTAGGCACTAAGAACAAGTGTGAATGACCAGAATTCTAGCACATACATGAAGAAACTCAAATAATCCAGCAATGTGTACTATTCTAAATAAGGTGACAGTGGCACATAGTTTGAAGGTGGGCAGATTCTGGGCAGAGTACACAGTTATGCGTGTAAATTCTAGAATGCTGTCATTCATGTGCATTTTTTTTTTGCCTATTTTATTTATTTATTTGGATTTTGGTCACACCTTTTATCAGTAGTAGCTCAAGGTGAGTTACATTCAGGTACTCTGGATATTTCTCTGTCCCAGGAGGGCTCACAATCTAAGTTTGTACCTGAGGCAATGGAGGGTTAAGTGACTTGCCCAAGATCACAAGGAACAGCAGTGGGATTTGAATTGGCCACCTCTGGATTGCTCTAACCACTAGGGCATTCCTCCACTCTAGATGTGAGCATTTAAAACAGCTCTATGGCTGACGTAAGACGTAAGTGGTTGCACCAAAAATTATATGCGTGTATTTGTACTGCTTCTTTCTTTTATAAAACAGACTCTAGATAGGCACTTTCTTGGCTCCAAAATAGGTGCATTGTTATAGAATTGCCCTCATAGTACATAGTTTCAGTGTGCACTGTAATCATTTCAAAATGTTCAGCTGATTTGAACTTCTGATTTCTGCTCTATAATCTGTATACAAGAATTCCTATGTAGACTAGTATAAAGCAATCAACAATCATTTTAGCCACCGGGCTTTGAACTCTTTGGGGTTAAGAGGGTTCTAGATGCCATATTAAATTAAATAAAAATATTTGCCAGCCATTTTCAGTTCTTTTTGAAATAGATTTCCCTATGTTGAATGGGAAGGGTAAAGTAAATCCACTTAGGCTGTGACAAAGATAATATTTTGGAAACTCACCTTCCTTCTTCATACCAGCTCGGAAGCATTTTCTTAACCTGCAGTATCGACACTGGTTTCTTTTGTCTTTATCCACAATGCACTGCCTGCTAAACCTAGGACAGCAGGGAGAAAAGTGTGGATTATGGGAACGTGACAGTACAGTAGTAACGTTTAGGCATGTCCTGCATTTTGAAAATAGTGCGGAAACATCAACCAAGGGACCCTTTTACAAACCTGAACTAAGCATTTAACATGTGAATTAGTGCAGCCTAACTGCTGGCACATCAGGTAACCATCAGGATGCACTAACCCCTGGATTCTACATCTGGCACCCAAAGTTGGGGGCGCGCATCCGAGATGCTCGTGCAAATAAATTGGATAATGAGCTCTGAACCATCAAAAATTGGGTGCTAACAATCAATTCATTTTGGTTACTTTATCGCATTGTCATTATTGGAACGCTTTTCACTACCCTTGATTTCAGCACCTGAAATGTATTGATTACCGATTTTATTCTAATTTACTGTGTACTCTATATACTCTGATTGGAACATTCTTCTGTATTTCTGATTCCGGAAATGGCGATCGCCACTACGGTGTTTGTAAGCCACATTGAGCCTGCAAAGAGGTGGGAAAATGTGGGATATAAATGCAGAAAATAAATAAATAAAATAAATCAATTATTGATGCTAATTGGTACTCATTAAAATGTACATGCACACCTGGATGCATTGCTATTCTGTAAGGCACCGTACCTAACTCCCACAGCGCATATCTCGGAGTGTGGCCGTGGGCTTGTCAGGGGCATTCTGAAATGTTGCAAGCGGAATTACAGAATACTGCCTAACTGCGTCTAACTTGGGAGCCAGCATTTACACCAGGTTTCAGCAGGCGTAAGTGTGGCATCCAAAAGTTAGGCATAGGATCCACGGTAAACGCTATTTTATATCAGGCACGTACCCTCTATAGAACAGCGCTTAGCACTGAATTTTTTCAGTGCCCAAGTTTCGATGTGTTTTATTGAATTCCCTCCTAGGACTAGATTCTATTCATGGTACCTAAAAAATCAGCACCCAAAAATTTTCCATCCAGGCGTATTCTAGAAACAGTGCAAGAATATGTCTAGCAGGTTTACAGAATACACCTAGTGGCCATGCCATTAGGTACATCCATTTACGCCAAGTAAAACTGCATGCAAATATTTGGAATGCCCATGAAACCACCCATTTCACGCCCATGGCCATGCCTCCTTTTTGGCAGCGGACATTAGAATTTGTGCGCACCACTTTACAGAATAGTCTTAGCCAGTAGCATGCATAAATTCTAATTCATTCCAATTAGTGGTGATAATTGGTTAACATCCAGTTCTCTGTGCTGATTAATTAGTTAACCAATTAGGTCATGCACATTATTGTAGAATATGCCTTGAGTTCTGCATGGAACTTTCTGTAATGTGATGCGCATAAGTTCTAAGTTGCACGGTTGAAAAGGGGACGTGGCCATGGACGTGGAATGAGTGGGTTGTGGGCATTTCTAAAATCTGTGTGTTGCTATAGAATAACCCTGTCCATGCCTAATTTAGGTGTCAGCATTTCCACCATGCGGACAGGTGCGTGGCGTATTCTACAAAAAGCGTGGAAATTTGGTGGCCTATTTTTTTGCTGGCAATTTTTTTAGGCATGAAATATAGAATCTAGCCCATGAAGTGCAGAATTTTGCTATTGAGATACGAGTGTAATGTATACAGTGCTTCTTTTCTAGCAAAAAAGGTGCTGGTACTCAAATGCTAGGCCACCCTTCAAGGGTGGGGTGATCACTGAGGGATCCACCCCACAATAGCCAGGCCCCCTGCAACCAGTCACAGAAACCTATGACAAGGCAGAATTGGTGTGTAGAGCCTGAGCTCTTTCATTAAAACTTGGGGTCCTTGGGTCAATTTTAGCAGACAATGGAAAAGGTGCCGGTACTCAGTACCCCCAAGTACCCCCACAAAAAAAGCCCTGAATGTATAGTAATTCTATAACTTATGCATTTAAATAGAAGGCAGGTTGACATCTGGTCTCCAGAAATATGATTGTGAAATTGAAAGCTAAGTAATTTAGTATACTATGAAATTATGAAATGCTATGTGCAATAAGCTGAAGAAGTTTAATATTATCTATAATCGATCAAAGGAAATAAGAGATAAATAAGAAATAAGAAAAGAAAAAAGAAAAAAAAAAGTTGAAAATATATAATTAAGGATTGATGAGGATTGCGTTACACCCCTTTTGACATATGCTAGGCTCATTTAGACTTATTAGGGGAAGGTGCGCTGATCTGATAGATCCTTTTAAGAACGCTAGGTTTCCTGAATACAGCGGACTGTGTTTGAAAGAAATATTGATGGAATTATAGATTGAAGTAGAGCATATCTTGAATAGATTGGCTCCACCCTTGTGCATGCCCCCTTGCAAATATGCTCTATCCAATGTATTGAAAAAGCACCAAAACAGTAGAGGATGACACACGACTCGCAGGTCGGGAGTTGCTGAGAAAACCACTTTCTTATAGCACCAGCAAAAAGACCCGACATGGGTCTGTGTTTCGACCGGTAAACCACCTGCTTCAGGGGTCACGTACAAACACTCTGCAATCACTGTAGTGTGTTGTACTTGGAATGACTCATCTCAACTTCATCTGAAAAAGGCGTGAGCCAAATCTTAATAAATAAATGTATGCCTAATAAATAAATAAATGTAATTAAGTTTGAAACTAGGCCCTTTCTGAATGAGTGAGTCCATCTGTAGCACAGAATCCTGCTCTTACCTGCAGGAATACATGTGATTTTTCCTAACACTTCTTCGGAAGAAACCTTTGCACCCATCACAGCTTGAAGCTCCATAGTGTTTTCCAGTAGCTCTGTCACCACAGATTGCACACAATGAGCCAATGCCAATGGTATTTGAGGTGGTGATATTTGCTGTTTCTGAAGGAGATGCATCTGTGAACACCAAAGGGAGAAGACAGACATTTTGAAAAAGTCCAATTAGACTGTAACAGGGGAGTTTTAAAAAAGCATTTCTGTATGCAAAGCAGAAAAATAGGCTAGGTACATTACGTAACATCATAGACACAGCCTGCACTTGTGTAAATTTACCTGGACTGAACTGAAGTGTTCCTAGAGGTGGGGTTGGGAAGCAGTTACATAGTAACATAGTAAATGATGGCATATAAAGACCTGTATGGTCCATCCAGTCTGCCCAACAAGATAAACTGATAATACATGATATGCAATACTTTATATGTATACCTGAGTTTGATTTGTCCTTGCCATTCTCAGGGCACAGACCGTAGAAGTCTTCCCAGCACTGTTCTTGTACTAAAAGTTCTGAAGATTCTGGAATCCTAAAGAGCTACAAGATTCTGGAATCCCAATTAGTAGCAACATTCCATGTAGAACCCCAAAGAGTAACATGGTAACACAGTAAATGACGTCAGATAAATTCCTGAACGGTCCATCCAGTCTGCCCAACAAGATAAATTCATTTTACTTGATATGCGATACCTTTCTATATATACCCGAGTTTGATTTGTCCTTGCCATTCTCAGGGCACAGACCGTAGAAGTCTGCCCAGCACTGTTCTTGTACTAAAAGTTCTGAAGTTAAGATCAAAGCACTTTAAAACTTACACTCCAGTCTATTCAGTCACGATCAGGGCACAGACCACAGAAGTTTGCTCAGCACTGGTTTTGCTTCCCAGTTACTGGCGTCACCACCCAATTTCCGCTAAGATTACGCAGATCCATTCCTTCTAAACAGGATTCCTTTGTGTTTATCCCACACATATCTGAATTCCATTAGCGTTTTCATCTCCACCACCTCCCGCAGGAGGGCATTCCATGTATCCACCACCCTTTCTGTGAAAAAATACTTCCTGACATTACTCCTGAGCCTGCCCCCCTTCAACCTCAATTCATGTCCTCTAGTTAGACTTTAAAAAATATGGGGCCAACATTCAGACCACGGGAGGCAGGCCCAGCTAACTCCTGAGGTTGGCGCTGAGCTCGGATATGCAATGACGGGCCATTTCTGGTGACCAGCATTGAATATCTGGTTTATTTTTACTACTACTACTACTCATCATTTCTATAACGCTACTAGATGTACGCAGCGTTGTACACCTGAACATGAAGAGACAGTCCCTGCTCGACAGAGCTTACAATCTAATTAGGACAGACAAACAGGACAAACAAGAGATAAGGGAATATTAAAGTGAGGATGATAAAATAAGGGTTCTGAACAAGTGAATAAGGGTTAGGAGTTAAAAGCAGCATCAAAAAGGTGGGCTTTTAGCTTAGATTTGAAGACGGCCAGAGATGGAGCTTGACGTACCGGCTCAGGAAGTCTATTCCAGGCATATGGTGCAGCAAGATAAAAGGAACAGAGTCTGGAGTTAGCTGTGGAGGAGAAGGGTGCAGATAAGAAAGATTTACCCAGTGAACGGAGTTCCCGGGGAGGAATGTAGGGAGAGATGAGAGTGAAGAGGTACTGAGGAGCTGCAGAGTGAATGCACTTATAGGTCAATAAGAGGAGTTTGAATTGTATGCGGAAACGGATAGGAAGCCAGTGAAGTGACTTGAGGAGAGGGCTAATATGAGCCCTCATTTTTAGCTGTTGTTTGGTGCTAGCCAGTTAAGTTTATAGTGGCCAAAGATAGGCCTGCTGTTTGGGCAGCCTGATTTTGCTGCCAAACTTAGCTGGTGATGTTCTGGATATTCACGGATAGATGGTTATATTGCATGATATCATTGGTTAGCTGCTAAGTGGGGGGGGGGGGGGGGGGGGATTCTATATATAACACCTTTAAAAATCTGCGCGGTAAACATTTCCACCTAGGCGTATTCTATAAGCAAAGCTTAGATGTACGTGCAGTATATAGAATACGCCTAGCTGGACCTCACTGCCATTAAAATTACGCACAGCCATTTACATCAACAAAAACCCGGTGTAAATCCCTGCGCGTAGATTTACAAGCACTGGGTCGTATTCTATAACAACGCGCATACATTTTGCAACGCTCATGCCTCTTTCTGCTTGCTTGCATTAAAATTTAGGCTACTCCTCCACTCACATCATTGGACACTGGATTTGTGCTGCTGGACAGCGGATTTTTGCCGACGGAGCCTTCAGTTCATTTGACACTAGGTTTCAGCTCCTGAATGTAGCAGACAACAGTTGTCCATTTTGAAAACGGTTGCGCAATACGGCCGAACTGTTTGATGGAAGAGCACAGCAGAGCAGTTCAAAGCTGTCCTGCCTTGCAGAGCGGAAGAAAATTGCACAACACCTCTGGGAACAATAACTACCCATCGCCTGCATTTTTAACTTCTTATTGTCATGAACATTGGATTCCTTATGGACCAGTGCCACATTCTGTAATGGACTTAGATACAAATCTACTTATGCATCTTTTCTTACATAAGTACACAACTGTAGAACGCTTTGCCCAAAGCTGTAAGATCTATCCGTAACCACCTTAACGTCAGGAAAATACTGAAAACCATCCTGTTTAAGAAGGCTTATCCCCCTGATCCAGATTAACTTTTTACTTCCTGCGACACAACTAAATATGGACAAAACTAGACTTTTATTACCACCCCCTCTTCATTCCTTGTATCTTATACTTATGTTTCTTATCATGCTTTCTACTTCATTATTTATTTATTTATTTATTTGTAGCATTTGTATCCCACATTTTCCCACCAATTTGCAGGCTCAGTGTGGCTTACATTTGCCGTAATGGCGGATGCCATTTCCGGGTAACAGAATTACAAATGGTGTTGCGTTAAGGTGCGTACATACATAGTAACATAGATGGAACATAACATACATGGAACAGTTCATGGTCTATATATATACCATGTGTGTACATACATGGTAAGGAAGAATACATTATGCTATTGAACCGAAGCTTTATGGTATTGTGTAAGCCACATTGAGCCTGCAACTAAGTGGGAAAATGTGGGCTATAACTGTGTTAAATAAATAAATAAATTATTTTTTTCAGAGAACCAGCAATGCAAGGGAACAATACAGCTGACAAGATCCACCCCAGAAGCTAACTGCTTCCAGGGAAGAACCTACAGATAAGAAAGCTATTTCTAACCTCCTTGTAGTGTACTGCAGTTTAAAACGTTCAGACCTTGAGCTGAATTCTTAACACTGTGCCTGGAACACCATTCTAAGAGCAATATCAAGGAAGTTATACCTAGATCCTATACCGATGGTATTATACCCCACATAAAGTAGCGAAAATGTTTCCAGGCTCTTCGAATCAATGTTGGAGGGGATGTCAAGTGAGGGGGGATATGAAACATATATGGTGGTCATGCCCAAAGATACAACCGTATTGGCAGGAATGTCTTAAGTTATTGAAACAGATATTGGGTAAAGAATATCCACAAACACTGGACTACTGCTTGTTGCAATTTCGCCCTCCCGGACTTCTGACACCTCTTCACCGTTTGGCTTCCATGTTTTTAGGAGCGGCAAAGATTGCATTGGCGGCCGCCTGGAAGCAATCGCTGGCACCACCAATTGTCCAAGTTTTACATAAAATGGACTATATGTATCAAATGGCAAAGCTAACAGGGATGAAGAACAATCAGCTGCCCCAATTTACCAAAATATGGGACAAATATAAGCTTTGGAGATCCCAAGCGGGAATTGACTTAGATGCTCCGCAATTGATAATACCACGGAGGTGACATCACTTGGCAAACTCGGTCCTTTTTGTGGGCCCGAAGTATGGAGTATAAAAGCAGAGACACCACAGAGATCCATAGAAATATGAAGAGACTGGGGGGGGGGGGGGGGGGGGGGGGGAGGGGAGGAGGGAAGGGAAAGGGGATGTCTATAGGATGTATAAAGTGATGTCAAAGTTTGTATTTCTAAGTTGTTTATACACAAAAATAAAGTTTAAAAAAAAAAAAAAAAAAAGGAAGTTATACCTGACACACATCCCACAAAGGGAAGTGTCACCAGTTCAATACTGAAAATTCCATGCTGACAACATGCACAGCAGAGGTCATGGCGGAAAATACGGCAGTTTTTAACTCCAAGCTTAGGGCATCTAAGGGGTCCTTTTACAAAGGCGTGCTGAAAAATGGCTTGCGGTAGTGTAGGCGCGGGTTTTAGGACGTGCGCCGATCCATTTTTTAGCGCCCCTGTAAAGAAGGCCTTTTTAAAATTTTTTGGGCAAAAATGGACGTGCGGCAAAATCAGAATTACTGCACGTCCATTTTGGGTCTGAGTCCTTACCGCCAGCCATTGACCTAGCAGTAAAGAATCCAGGCGGTAATGACCTACGCGTTCCCGAAAATCAAAAATATTTTTCAGATGCGCGTATCGGATGCGCGCCAAAAATGAAATTACCGCAAGAGCCACGTGGTAGTCGGACGGTATCTCCATTTTGGCGCGCGTAGACGCTTACGCGGCTTAGTAAAAGGGCATCTAAAAGAGTGACCCAGGTGGTCCTTTAAGTTCACACGAAACAAAGAAGAAAGAAGCAAGGGGTAGCCCAATGAGGTTCCAACACATGGTGTTTATTATAAATCAATCAATTTCAAATTTAAAAAACCCATTACTCGATGTTGATTGATTTACAATAAACACCACATGTTGGAACGTCATTGGTCTTCCCCTTTCTTCTTCTTTGTTTTGTTTTGTTGTTTGGGGTACACGTCTGCTCTTCGTCTTGCTTTCTTGAAGTCCATACATCAGCTCTGGGTAATTCATATGCTGATCCAATGAAAGATATTACAGTGAGCAAAGAATCCACTGACACCAAGCTTAAGATTTTTTGATTAACCTCACTGCATATTTGTTTTGACTGAACTAGATTAAAATTAGGGTGTGCAGGACAAGAGTTTTCGTTTTGTTTAATTTCCTATGGGGCACTTTTATTAAAGGGCTTACTGCGTGGCAACCCAGAACTTCTGCCGGCCCAATCCTGGTGCCGGCGGTAATTCTAACCCTAGCACACACTATTTCCGGTCCTAGCAGAAATATTGGAAAAAATGTTTCCACAGGGGGCTACCCGACGGACAGTGTCATGTACTGCCCGGTTACTGCCAGGTAAGAGCTTCCCCAAAATGGCTGCGTGACATGTGCGAACTTACCGCACGGCCATTTCTTTTTTCCAACTTTTTTACCCGCTACGGTAAAAGGGGCCCTAGTGCACAGCAAAAACAGCGACCACCACTAGCGCATGACCCCTTTTTTCCGCAGCTTAGTAAAAGGGCCCCTTTGTCAATTATACTTTCATTTCATTTGGGTATTTAATTTTTGTTTTTCATTTTCAAGAGCAAGGCCACAGAAGGGGGAAATGCAATCTTAATGGCACCCAAAGTTAGTCACACTCAATAAATGTAATATTAGTGAATGTGAGAACAGTCCACCGCTGCTGCAATCAAACATTGTGGAGAAAAAGAAAGGTTAGAAAAAAATCTAGGTCTAACTGAGGCCGGGGCGTAGCCAGACCTTACAGTGGTAGGCGGCCAGAGCCCGAGGTTGGGGGCCCATTTTGAGTGCCGCCCCGTCGCCCCCCCCCACTGCCACGCCTCGCCTCCTCATCGCTCCCCCCGCAAAAACAAATATCTGTGCTGGTGGGGGTCCCCACTCCCCGCCAGCCGAAGCCTTCTTCAGCGCCGGTCTCCGGCGCAGCTGCGTTCGCTGCCCTGCTCTTCTTTCTTCTTGCTCCTCCTGTGCACACTGACGTTTCTTCTCAGTTTCATGTAAAGGAGCGTCAGCCCAGATGAAATTTGCGGGGGCCCAGGCCCCTGTGGCCCCCCGTAGCTACGCCACTGGCTTGATGGCTGGAGTGTTCTCTCTTCACTATTATTACATTTTTTGAGTTTGACTTGGTGACATTATAGAATTCTTCTGGTTTATAGAGCCCGAAGTTAGGCGTCAGGATGAGCCACAATTAAGGGCCCTTTTACTAAAGGGTTGGTGCGTGTCTAAGTGTTTAGCGGTTAAAGATAGACCTGCTATTTATGCGGCCTGTTTTACCCGCTAAACATAGCCTGAATATCCGAGTCTAACCGGCTATGTCTCACGATATAACCAGTTAGCAGCTAGCTGCTAACCGCCAGGGGCGTAGCTAGGTGGGGCCACGGGGGCATGGGCCCCCGCAGATTTAGCCCTGGCCCCCCTGCTTTCACCCTCTCGCCGCCGACCCTCCCCCGTCACATTCGACCTCCCCCGCCGCCGCCGTCAGGTACCTTTGCTGGCGGGGGTCCCCAACCCCAGCCAGCCGAAGTCCTCTTCAGCGCCGGTCTCCGAGTCTGGCGCGTTGCTGATCTGGATTCTGTTTCTGTGAGTCCTGACGTCCTGCACGTAGGAATGTGCAGGACGTCAGGACTCACAGAAACAGAATCCAGATCAGCGAACATGCTGAAGGGGACTTTAGCTGGCGGGGGTTGGGGACCCCCGCCAGCAAAGGTACCTGGTGGTGGTGGGGAAGGTTGGTGGTGGCGGCGGGGGGGGGGGGGGGGTCGAAAGGGACAGGGAGGGGCGCCAGTGTCGGTAGGCCTAAAATGTGCCCCCTCACCTTGGGCTCTGGTCCCCCCTCCTGCCAAAGTCTGGCTACGCCCCTGCTAACCGCGGATATTCAGAGGCAGATAATGGGTTACCTACCGGTGAATATATGCAGTTAGGTGCTAAAATGTTATTTAAGCGTCCAGGAGCTATTCCTGACCGGTTAAATAGTTTTGAATGTCGGGCAGATTGTACAGAAAAACAACTCATGTCTTATAACCTTCCATCAACATGTCTTAGTTCTAAAGGTTTGTTTAAAGCCTTGTGCAAAAGATCTGACATGTCTGAATGACACACTGAAAAAGCAACAGGTCTTTCCTGATAAGGACAAAATAACATTCTTTTATGCTCAGGTCACTGTGTACCAGCTCTTTTTACCTTTTTTCTCTGACACATGCTTTCTACTTTCTGATAGGGTTTCTCTTTTCTCCTGCAGGTTTTTCTTCTGACAGTCTTAGTATTTCTCAAACTAGTCTTGCACAGCCCTTAGCTAATTTGGTTTACAGGATATCCAGAATGAAACTGATATTCAAAGGCTTTAGCCTCCTAATTTTGGAGTCCTTTTACTAAGGTGCGATGAAGAATGGCCTGCGGTAGTGTAAGCATGGGGTTTGGGTGTGCGCAGAACAGTGGCGTAGCCACAGGTGGGCTTGGGTGGGCCCATTTATGGCTCAGGCCCACCCAACAGTAGCACATGTTTAGTGGTAACTGGTGGGAATCCCAAGCTCCTCCAGCTGAAGATTTCCCCCTGATGGTAGCGAAAACGCTACTCTCCATGACACCGACACCTGTGCATGCTCAGTTTTCAGTGCATGCCCGCTGCCAAGGTGGAAAGAAGCGTTTTCCCACCAGCTGAGATCATTTTTTTTTGGGGGGGGGGGGGGGGGGAGAACACTTGGTGCCCACCCAATTCTTGCCTAGGCCCACCCAAAATCTGCTGTCTGGCTACGCCCTTGGCGCAGAATCATTTGTCGGTGCACCTGTAAAAAAAACCCCGCCTTTTTAAAAATTGGACGTGCGGCAAAATGAAAATTGCCTTTACGTTTATTTTGGGTCTGAGACCTTACCGCCAGCCATTGACTTAGCGGTAAAGTCTCAAGCGGTAACTGGGCAGGAATGTCCTATGTTCGCCCAATGCCACTTGGCGTGCGTTCGTTACGTGTGGCAGAAAATAAAAATAATTTTTTCGGCTGCGCATATCAGACGAGCACCTAAAATGAAATTACTGCAAGAGCCACGCGGTAGCCATGCGGTAACTCCATTTTGGAGCACGTTGGGTGCACGTAGACGCTTACGCAGCTTAGTAAAAGGGCGCCTTTGAGAACCAGGGCTCTAAATTGTCATCTTTGACAATTTACTAAGGCTAAGGGCCTTATTCTATAAAGGTTATGCTCCTAAATTTACGCTCCTAAAATTTATACTCTTAAATTTACGCTCCTAAAATTTATGCTCCTAAATTACGAGTGTACTGTATGCTCCAAAATAGATTATGCTCCTAAATTAGGAGCATACATTTCAGGAGTGCAAATTTAGGAGAATAACCTTTATAAAATAAGGCCCTGAGGGGTCCTTTTACTAAGGTGCGGTAAAAAGTGGCCTGCGGTAGTGTGGTCACGTGTTTGTGGCATGCAGCAGGCCATTTTTTTTACCGCATCTGGAAAAAGGGGTATTTTTTTAATTGGCCAGGAAATGGGTGTGCACTAAAATATATTTTGGGTGAAACAGGCCCCGTTGGGCTATATTAAGATAAGTGCAGTTTCTGAAGAAATATTGTTTTCTATAACTGAAGACGTGTTTTTCCACTGAGCAACACTTTATTTATTTATTTAGCTGCATTTATATCCCACATTTTCCCACCTATTTGCAGGCTCAATGTGGCTTACAATATAATACAACTACAACCACATTGATGGAATAGAGAATCAGAGTATATATAACAGATAAGGTGCATAGGAATATTGTGGCAATCGTACTAACGGAGAAGAATTTCAGAATTATTGCTGTTAAGGTTCATACGAAAATTATGTTGATTAAGAAGTGGGTAAATGGATAACAACAAAACATGATATCAGGACAGGGTATGATTATTGGTAATTAGGGTGTAAATAAAATAGGCAAAATAAAAGAGTTCCAATATAAAATTGTGTCTGGTGTAGTTTAGGAGTCAGATCGTTATGAGGGATCCATTTTGTACGCTTTTTTGAGCAAGTAAGTCTTCAATAGTTTCCGGAAGGTCATCAGGTCGCGTGTTTTTCTTATAGTGGTTGGTAATTCATTCCATCGTATAGATGTACGTATTGATTTGTATTTAAGTCCTCTGCAATTGGGATAATGGAGGTTTAAGAAAGTACGTGATGAACTTTTGTTGTTTCTCTCTGGTAGATCTATAAGGTCTGACATGTACGATGGGGCATCTCCATCAATAATTTTATGAACTAAGGTGCATATTTTAAATGTAATGTGATCCTTTAGTGGAAGGATATATAATATATTCACTGTTATTCCTATAAATCTTTTAGGGGTTTTTATTGACTGATGAAAGATAAATGGAGCCTTGAAACAGCAAATTGAAAATATACTCTGCAGTTGTGGTATCTGAGGTCTTTTCCCCTAAATGTAAATACAAATATAGACGTGATATCATAGTCTTATGACATACACAGGGACAGATCATGGGTGAGCCGAGGGCATGTTTCCCAGTTACCCACATAGCAACCCCAGCGCATCATCATATCCAGCGCTACAAAAATATATTAATTTTTGTAGCACTGTTGTGTACCCGGCGGTAATTGGGCAGTGCCCCCTCGCTGCCCGGTTACCACCGGGTTAGCACAGGAGCCCTTACTGCCACCTCAATGGTTGATGGTAAGAGTTCCCCCTGAAATGGCCACGCGACAAGTGCTTCACTTGCTGCATGGTCATTTTCTCAAAAAAAGAAAGAAAGACCTACCTTTTACCCGCTGCAATAAAATGGGACCTTGGCGCATGTCAAAAACACGTGCCGATGCCAGCGCAGGCCCCTTTTGCCGCAGCTTGGTTAAAGAGGCCCTTTCCAGCTTATTTTCGAAGGACATCACCGGCCATCTTCCGACACAAATCGGGAGATGGCCGGCGATCTCCTGAAGCCGGCCAAATCGGTATAATCGAAAGACGATTTTGGCTGGCGCCAACTGCTTTCCATCGATGAGCCGGCCAAACTTCAAGGGGGCGTTTCGGTATGGTAGCGAAGGCGGGACGGGGTGGGGGCGTGCTTTGAGATGGCCGGCTTCACAAGATAATGGAAAAAAGAAAGCCGGCCTTGACGAGCATTTCGCTGGCTTCACTTGGTCCCTTTTTTTCAAGACCAAGCTTCAAAAAGGTGCTCCAACTGACCAAATGACCACTGGAGGGAATCAGGGATGACCATATTCTCCCAGTGGTCACCAATCCCCTCCCACCCAAAAAAAAAATTTAAAAAAAATATTTTTTTGCTAGCCTCTATGCCAGCCTCAAATGTCGTGCCCCCCTTCATCCCTAAGTGCTATGGTAATGGTGTACAATTGTGGGGAGTGGGCTTTGGGGGGATTTGTGGGGCTCAGCACCCAAGGTAAGGGAGCTATGTACCTGGGAGCAATTTGTGAAGTCCACTGCAGTGCCCCCTAGGGTGCCCGGTTGGTGTCCTGGCATGTGAAGGGGACCAGTGCACTACAAATGCTGGCCCCTCCCACGACCAAATGCCTTGGATTTGGCCAGGTTTGAGATGGCCGGCCTCGTTTTCCATTATGGGCGAAAACCGATGCCAACTATCTCAAACCCGGCCATCTCTGACATTTGGGCGGTCCCCACCGTATTATCAAAACGAAAGATGGCCGGCCATCTTTTTCGATAATATGGTTTGGGACCGCGGTTTGTGGCGCCGGCCATATAGATGATCGCCCATGGAGATGGCCGGCGCCGTTCGATTATGCCCCCCCCACGTGTGTCACCTAACTTATGCCTGCCTTTGACATGGCCTAAGAGGTCATGACTACCCATGGCTGCACCAATTTATTTATTTATGTATTTATTGTATTTGTATCCCACATTTTCCCACCTCTTTGCAGGCTCAATGTGGCTTACAATGCCAACCTTACACTAGTATTCAATAACGGAATCTTGGTGCCAAGATGATGCTATAATATTGGCGGAAGGCAAAAGTAGAGACTAATAGACCCGAAACACGGCCTGTGTTGGGTCGTTATCTCTGATATAATAAAGACTGTTGGACTCACGTCTCCAGTGGTGAATCGTCTATTAGTCTCTACTTTTGCCTTCTGTGATTCGTCATCGTAGAGAACTTTTCCTGTTCTATATTTTGGCTATAATATTGGCACCAAGCTCTCGGCATTGGGGTGCCTAGACTGGGGCACCAATTTACAGAATTGGCCTTATAAAGAGAGAAAACCTTTGGCACATAACTTGCTTGTACCTGCCTCTTACCATTTCACCAATGACAATAATATATTACTACGCTGTGTGTTCCTCTAACTTATGAAATATTGGTCAACAAATACTATATTATGCTCTTATATTCCGCTATATTCTAAGCAGATCACAAATTAGATCCCTTCAATCAAGGAAAGGATATTCCAAGTCTTACTCTCACTAACTCTTACAAATATCGCTCTCACTGATCAACAATGTTTTTAATGCTCTTTTAAAAGTACAATAAAGCGAAAATCTCCTGATAGACAAAGGTAGATTATTCCGCAGTTTAACACCCTGATATGAAAAAGAAGATTCCAATACCGATTTTGTTCTTAAAAACACCTTTAAAAGTAGGATAATTCAACGTCAAACTACGCTCTGACCTTGCCAAAGTAAAGGAAGCAGGGAAATCCAAATAATTAATCAATTTCTCGGAACACTCGCCATACAATGATTTATACACCATACAAATCATTTTAAACTGTATTCTTGAATTTACTGGAAGCCTTTGTAATTCCTTCAATAAATGTGACACTCTTATCATATTTTCTCAAACCAATAAATTGTAGGACCTTTTATTGGATTAATACATTTCTGGAAAATTTCTTCTGTGAAACAGTAAGGGGATTTTCTACAACATTGCAAATGTTGACACTGTCATCATGTCACATAGGAATTATTATGTTTTCAACCTTCCCTCTGTAACACTAAACGAAGGCTCATAGTATTTCCCCCCCAGCAGAAGGCACTTTCCTTCTTTTAAACAGTCACCCGTGTCATAAGAACGTTAGATATGAAAGTTGTCTGTGTTCAGCATACTACAGGTTGAGCTTGTTTTTTATTGGACCTGTGAGGGAGGACCAAAGGCCTGAAGTGTTGTTAAGAAGGTGTCAATCACTAGCGATTTGCTTTCATTTGAAAAGAAATGTGACATTTCCCTGTGATTCTGGTTTTATTATCATAGAAACAAGACAGCAGCGGCCTGGGGCCATCCTGAGAGCTGTGCGGATGGGGAAACCTCACAGGGAGCGAGAGAGAAAGGCGCAGAAATCAGTCTCCCTTGTAGTGGCTGCGGTGCAGTGGACGGGGTAGGAATAGTAAGGGCCATCAGCCAGGGCATGATTCTGGCTCGGGCCACTCCTGACAGTAGCCAACTTCAGAAGCCCTTTCCTCTACCAGAAGAAAACCATCTAAGGGGCACTTTTACTAAGCCACGTAGGCGCCTACGTGCGCCGGACGCGTGCCAAATTGGAGTTAACGCCCTTGTGGTAATTTCAATGTTGGCACGCGTCCGCTACGAGCGTCTGAAAAATATTTGCTCTTTTCTGGAATGCGTAACGGACGCGCACCAAGTGGCATTTGACACACGTAGGTCATTGCTGCCCGGATTCTTTACCGCTAGGTCAATGGCTGGCGGTAAGGTCTCAGACCCAAAATGGACGCGCGGCAATTTTGATTTTGCCGCACGTCGATTTTCGACAACAAAAAAGGCCTTTTTTTACAGGCGCGCTAAAAAATGAATCGGCGCGCACCCTAAACCCACGCCTACACTACTGCAAGTCATTTTTTCGCGCCTTTGTAAAAGGACCCCTAAGTTTTTTTCCTATTCCTATCAGTTTATTAGCACTGCTAGGAGGTCTTTAAGAAGCAGGAATGACCCCAGGTTCTTGTGTCCTAAAGGTGCTCAGTTTCTCTCTAGGGCTCTACGCTCTAGGCCTAAAAAATGAAGGGGTTGGTCATCTGATGAGGTCATTGCAAAGATAACATCCAGCAGGCATGTTTTTGAATTCTGAATTTGTAACTAAGGAGTCGACTGGCATTTACATAGTAACATAGTAACATAGTAGATGACGGCAGAAAAAGACCTGCATGGTCCATCCAGTCTGCCCAAGACAAACTCATATGTGTATACCTTACCTTGAATTTGTACCTGTCCTTTTCAGGGCACAGACCGTATAAGTCTGCCCTCCCCTATCCTCGCCTCCCAACCACCACCCCCTCTTCCCCCCACCTGCTCCGCCACCCAATTTCAGCTAAGCTTCTGAGGATCCATTCCTTCTGCACAGGATTCCTCTATGCATATCCCACGCATGTTTGAACTGGCATTTAACAAAACAGATAAGTGACTCTTCTTTCATTTTTCATTCCGTTAGTAGTATTTCATCGTTAAGAGATTTGAGCCAAAGGCCAATTATATATATATATCTTTTGGAGCCTTTAAATTTGTTTTGGGCACATGACACTTAGCACTTTTACATCACTACTAAGGGACCGGATGAATTTATTTATTTATTTGTTGCATTTGTATCCCACATTTTCCCACCTATTTGCAGGCTCAATGTGGCTTACATAATGCTGGAGTAACAGTCGCCACTTCCGGATCTGAGGAATACAGATTGGTATAGCACGTACATTATAGGGTAGATTACTAAGTGATATTGCCTGAATGTTCATAGATGAAAGAGTGATTACATTGTACCGTAATGGTGGTCACCAATTCCGAATCAGGAATTACAAAGTGGTATAGCATTGCTATTCATTGATGATAGCATAAATTAGAAAGTGGTATTGCATTAAAGTTCATAAATGATAGAGTAAAGTAAAGGGTAGTTAGACAGTCAAAAATAGAAAGTTCGTTTGCGGTGTGGACAACAGGTGGTGAGTTCTAAGTATCAAAACTACCAACAAACCGGATGTAGATAGATCAAATATCCAAATGTTCACAATGGGATCTTATCCAAATATCATCATGATTATGATGTATGTCCATCACGTAGTGCACTTTCAAAAAGACCATCTCAGTCAATGCTTATGATATGTAGGTCCATCGATCTATCCCGAAGTCCTTAGAGCCTTCAGTGATCGTGTGAGAAACTTATGTCCACCAACTCGATGGAAATTGAGAAGAGTGCTGCCTGGCCGTATGGGACCGTCCTTAGAGACAGGCGCCCTTAGAGATGGGCGCCCCTGTTCGATTATCCCCCCTCTCTGTCACCTACAAACCTTAATGCAATATAACTCTGTATTTCTCATTCTGGAAATGGTGATCGCCATTACGGAACAATGTAAGCCACATTGAGCCCGCAAATAGGTGGGAAAATGTGGGATACAAATGCAACAAATAAATAATGATGATATTTGGATAAGATGGTCATCGTTGATATCTATGAAAGTAGTGCTACAATTGTTAACACATGAACAATATAAAAGTAATGAAGCTGCAAGAAAAATATTGTTTGTTATGGGCATTTCTTTAGTCCTTCAGAAGAATGAGTGTGAGGTTATTTTAATAGTGGATGAGTGTGAATGATTGGGTTGAATGAGTGTGAATGTGTTTTGATGTAAGCAGCAAGGGGAAGCTGATTAGGTTAAAGTTTTGAACAATTTCTCAACGACATTTGCAAATCACCCTGGAAAATGTAAAGTGTCAGGCAGAAGTAATGGAGCCTGCTTTCTGGTACACGGCTATTCACAGCCCACATCTACATGTGTGTGGATTTGAAAAAGGCTGCCCTCTTCAGAGTCCTTATGACCTCCTGACATGTCCTCAAACGTTTTGATTTGAATCAACTGGAGCTGGTACAATTTCTATATGCGTTTGTGTATACAGTGTGTGCACATACATACATGCAAATCCTAACACATACACAAACAGATTCACACTCATGCACACACTGTCACACCACACATATATACACAAACGCATATAGAAATTGTACCAGCTCCAGTTGATTCAAATAAAAAAAAAAAAAAAAATATATATATATATACACACACACACATACATACATACATACATATATGCTCATAAACACGCACACTTTTGCGCACATATAGCCATACACACACATACTCACAGATACACAAACACACTCACACTCATATACACACTTATACATATACACATACTCATACACACACAGTCACACCACACATATATACCCACATACACAAACATATCTATATCTATATCTATATATGTCTAACTATCTATCTATCTATCTATAAATATATATATATATATATATATATATATATACACTCATAAATACACATACATACTTATACACATATACCTCCTACACACACATACTCACACACACACTGATACTGATACTCATATACACATGCAAACCCCTCACAAATGCATGCACATACACTCCCTGACACACATATATTCACATACACAAACACACACACACTCATATACACACTTAAACATACATATACGCTCATACACACACACACAGTCACACCCATACATACAGACCCACAAACACAAACACATATATACATGCATGCTCTCTCTCTCTCTCTCTCACACACACACACTCACGCACTCTCAAAGTTTTGTAAAATTTCCATGCCCAAAGGCTAGACTATGTTGCTTATAAAATGAATAATTTTACAGGACCACCTTTATGAAGAGATTCACCCAAGGCAGTGTACAGCAGGTATAGTTTAACATAAAGCTTACAATTTTGTTAACAGCATAACAATAGTCTAAGTGCTTTGAAAATGAGCCCCTTGGTCATTTTACTGTTGTTATGCCTTGGGTGAATCTCTTCATAAAGGTGGTTAATAAATCCCAATAAATAAATAAATAAATAATCTATGGAACTTTGTAAGTCTAAGTGCTTTGAAAACGAGCTCCATAGTAACATAAAACGTTGGAAGAAGCGTAACTACACAGCACTGTACAATCACTGGAATTTAAGTAGTCCTATTAGGAGACGAGATATTCTCTTCAATAGAGGACTGTTCTTAAAGTTTGTGACCATAAGATTTGGTTGCATCTCCTCTTTCCATAGAGCATGGTCGCTGCTAGACAACCATGTGACTTGTGAAGGGAATTAGCTCTCTAAAGTATTTGCGCATACTGTCCTGTTTTATTTTTATCAGCTCACTGACCTGTACGTTTTTTTTTCTTCATTGTTCCATATTATATGCTGTTATATGTTTTTATAAATATTATGTTGCTTTAAAAACAATAAATTAAGTTAAAAAAAAGTTTGTGACCAAACATTCAGTTTCAGTTTTGTAAAGAGATCAGAGAGGGCTCTAACACGGAGCTTCCTTAGAATATTTAATCCAAAATCTGCTATCAGCTTGCAGCTTTTCCCTCAACAAACTGCTCGTTTTGAATCTGAAGTGCAAACAACGATTTTGCCTACAGAGAGTAGAGATCAATAAACTCAACAGCTTGTGTAAATTGCAGACTTGAATCTCTGTGCCCTGAATGCTCCTACTGTAGTCATTGGTCATTCTGAAGCAACAGAGACACGTAGAACACATGACAGCACACAAGAATCAGTACAAGGAAAAAAAAAAAAGAAATCTCTATATAATAACAGCTTAGCTTACCATTGGTCATGGCGAGCACTTGCATGTTTTCAAATTCTAGGGTGGTGTAAGCTGGATCTAGAGCTTCGCTGTAGTCTGCCATTTCCATGTCTATCAGCGCTTTGGAAAGTCGCATTATCATCTGCAAACACCGGCTTAGTTCCAGTGAGTCCTCTGCTCGAGGTTATTGGTCCCTCAACCTTCCACTGCCTTCCCCGAGCCCTCTATCTGTTATCCTTTATTTCAAATATTTCTCTGGAAGGATTTACTCAGTTTCAAGGCCTATACTCCCCAAGAGGGGTGGAGGCTTGGGGGTTAATATTTAATCATCCCACCTATTCGAGCACATTTTTAAAGCTCTGCTTTTTTTTTTTTTCCAAGATACAGAGCAGCAGTGATTTTGTCAGGGCTGTTTTATTGTTTAATTGTCATACACATTGCTGATTGCAGCTACTGGGCAAGTTCAGTGCACTGCTACAGAAGTATGTTTTCATTTATTTCCATAAAACTTCAAGGCTGTTGACCCCACCATTAACCTGTTATTATCAGCCTTAATCTTAGCAGAAATTTAGCCTAATGGATTCTGATTGCTGCAATGACAAAGGAAGTTAAGAGGTTATAATCAATTGTACCCTTCACAGCCCTTCAACATATTTCACTATTTGAAGACCAAAACTCTTAGTTGGTTTTGAGGCCTTGTAATTTGTATGAGTTGAATATCTGCCCACACTCTCTTGACATCATGGCTAATCCACACTGCCACAGTGGAAATATTGCATCACTTCCTGTTGCAATTTCTATTGCATAAAACAATCTCGCTATGGAGAAATGGGAAATTAATTAAGCAGCTTAAGGGTCATTATTTAGACAATAAAAATAATTCTATCTGTGAATACTATCAGCAGCATGATATGAGTTTCACCTGAGTGGAACTGTGCTTGTTCCCGGTTTCCCTTTTGGTCCGGTTATCTCCCGCTTGCTTGGGTAAGATCCTATCGGATAGGCAACAGTCTATACTGCTCAGCATATCTCATTGCTACCATGAGCACTGACCTGTGAGCTACCACAAGTATCGGTACTGTCACCAATTCTGTTCAATATCTACCTCAAGCCGCTAGCCAAGCTGATTCAGTCGATGGACACTCAGTTCTACATCTACACAGATGACACGCAGCTAATCATAGCCATTGAACGTGACTTACCTACAGTCCTGAATAAACTGACTGTCTGACATCAATTCAAGAATGGGCTAAAAACAACAAAATTTACCTGAACCCAAGTAAAACTGAGCTTCTCTGGGTCTCTAACACAAATGGGCACATACCTGATGTCAAAATTTGTTTTGAGAAATACAAACTCCCCCTCAAATCACAAGTCAGCAACCTTGGAATACAGCTAGATCTCTGATCCCCCCCCCCCCCCCCCCCCCATATCCAAGCAACCTTCAAGAGCTGCTTCTATCATTTACGACAATTACGCTGCCTCTCTCCTTACCCTGCGAAGGCAAGGCTTGTCTCTGTCATGTATGCCACGATAACATCAAGACTGGATTACTGTAACACACTCTACACTGGTCCGTCTACAAGGGCTCTGCACCAGCTCCAACTAATTCAGCGGCAGCAGCAGCAAGACTAACAGAAGATTGTAAGTGATATGACTACATCACATCATTTTTTGCAAAAACTTCACCGGCTACCAGTACAATACAGGGCTAAATTTAAAACTCTATGTCTGATCTTCAAGGCCCTCAAAGGAAATGCCCCAGGGTACTTGAAGAACAGGATCTCCTTCTACACATTTCCAAGGCCATTAACGTTTTCCCCCAGTGGTGTAGCAAGGGGGGGGGCAGGGGGCGGTCCGCCCTGGGTGTCAGCTCAAGGGGGGTGCTCCCTGCCAGCTCCCCCCCCGGGTGGAGCACGATGACACCCCCCCTCGGCGCATCAACACCCCCAGACCCAGTGCCTACCCCCAGCTCCGTCCAACCAGCTCCCGTACCCTACCTTTTTAGAAATCTTGGAAGCCGTGGCGAGGCGAGGCGCAGCGCCTCATGCCTGCATGTAAAAGAAGTGTGGATTGTCTCATCGGGCCTTCCCTCACTCTGTCTGTCCCGCCATCCGCTGATGCAACTTCCTATTTCCGCAAGGACGGGACAGACAGAGTGAGGGAAGGCCCGATGAGATGATCCACACTTCTTTTACATGCAGGCGTGAGGCGCTGCGCCTTGCCTCACCACGGCTTCTGAGATTTCTTAAATGGTAGGGTGCGGGAGATGGTTGGATGGAGTTGAGGAGGGTAGGCACTGGGTCAGGGGGGGTGTTGATGTGCCGAGGGGGGGGGGGAATGTCATTGTGCTGCACCCGGGGGGGGGGGGGTGCAATGGTGAACCACCTCGGGTGGCAGCCCCCCTTGCTACGCCACTGGTTTTCCCAAGGAGTATGTCTAACCACACCCTCCCCAAAGGACATCACATGATGTGATACCTGCTTGCAAGCCTTCTCTGGAGTAGCCTCCACACTCTGGAATGCACTCCCTGAAAACCTTCGCTTAACACAAGACTATCTCTTCTTCGGGAAGCAGGTGAAATGCTCTTTAACTAGGCCTTTAATGGAAGAAGTAACTAACTTGCTAATCACACGTACACAGTGCCAGGGGTGTAGCCAGAAACCCATTGGGTGGGCAGAAGAACTCTACCTTATCCCACAAGTGATTTGGTCTTTCCTTCTTTCACCTGCATGCTACATGGTCTCTCAAACATCCCCCCTCCCTCGCATACCTTTTAAATAGCAGATTTTCACTGGCAACGAGCAGCAACTAATACACACTGCTCATTGTGGCCCCACATACTTCCCTCTGATGCAACTTCCTGTTTCCGCATAAGCGGGAATACATCAGAGGGAAGGCTGTGGGGCCGGGGTGAGCAGTATGTATCAGTCGCTGTTCACTGCAGGCGAAGATCTGCTATTTACAAGGTATGCAGGAGGGACAGTTGCTGGGAGTTTTTGGCTGGTGGGGCTTGGGGATTCCTGCTAGCCACATCATAGATGTACTGCTACCTGGTGGGCCTGAGCCTAAAGTAACTGGGCCTGGGCCCATCCGGGCCCATCCTTGGCTACGCCACTGGTACACGCACACATTGGCTGCACATACTATAGCAAAACATGTTTATCCACTCCTACCCTAGCTAACATAATTTTCAGGCACCATTCTGACCTTATGTGCAACTTTCTTTAAATCAGGGGCGTATCTGGACTCCGGCGGTAGGGGGGGCCAGAGCCAGAGGGAGGGGGCACATTTTAGCCCCCCCCCCGCCGCCACTGACCCCCCCCCGCCATTGTCAGAGCCCCCACCACCACCAATGACTCTCTCCACCCCCCTCCCACCGCCAACCCTCCCCCACTGCCGTTGCTTACCTTTGCTGGCGGGGGGCCCCAACCCCCGCCAGCCGAGATCCGCTTCCACCTGCCGCTGCCTTTAAAAATACTTCTTCAGCCAGCGGGGGACCCCAAACCCCCGCCAGCCGCCCCGAGGTGTTTAAAGTTCATCTTCGGCCTCCGTGGCCGTGCTGCTGTTGATAGGAGCTGTTGAATCCACTTCGGAGTCTGACGTCGCAGCACGTACAACGACGTCAGACTCCGAAGTGGATTCAACAGCTCCTATCAACAGCAGCACGGCCACGGAGGCCGAAGATGAACTTTAAACACCTCGGGGCGGCTGGCGGGGGTTTGGGGTCCCCCGCCAGCTGAAGAAGTAGTTTTTAAGGCAGCGGCAGGTGGAAGCGGACCTCTGCTGGCGGGGGTTGGGGCCCCCCGCCAGCAAAGGTAAGCAACGGCAGTGGGGGAGGGTTGATGGCGGTAGGGGGGGTCCAGGGCAAAATCTGCGGGGGCCCAGGCCCAGGCTTTAAATTAGTCCCTTATCTTACTCCTGTTACTGTATCTTATCTATCTATAAGTTCCATCTTTGCTTACACCCTATGCTGTCTATTAAAATGTTTTATTGTGTATTGTGTTGACATTGTAATGTAGCATACTATACCATACTTTATATTGTAATTTGAATATTTTTACTGCTGTAATTGTCTATTGCTTATGTTTGACTTATTCCCGCTATACATCGCCTTGAGGGGATCTTTTACAAAGGTGTGATAGAGTTTGTAGCAAGTGCTAAATGCTAGAGATGCCCATAGGAATATATGGGTGTCTCTAGTGTTTAGCATATGCATATTTAATGCACATAGTCCAGGGGCGTAGCCAGACACCCAGTTTTGGGTGGGCCCGGGCCCAAGATGGGTGGGCAGAAGAACTCCACCTTGTCCCGCAAGTGATATGGTCTTGCTCTTTCTCGCCTGCATGCCATATGGTCTCTCAAACACCTCCCCTTCCCCGCATACGTTTTAAATAGCAGATTTTCACCGGCAGCGAGCAGCAACGAATACACACTGCTCATGTTGGTCCCAGAGCCTTCCCTCTGATGCAACTTCCTGTTTCCGCATAGGCGGGAATACATCAGAGGGAAGGCTGTGGGGCTGGTGCGAGCAGTATTTATCAGTCGCTGCTCACTGCAGGCAAAGGTCTGCTATTTACAATGTATGCAGGAGGGACAGTTGTTGGGAGTTTTCGACTGGTGGGGCTTGGGGATCCCTACCAGTCATATCATAGGTGTGCTGCTACTGGGCGGGCCTGAGCCCAAAGTGGGTGGGCCTGGGCCCATCCGGGCCCACCCTTGGCTACACCACTGGCACATACTAAAAACACTAGTGCGCCTTAGTAAAAGGACTCCGGAGTGAATTCCTTAAAAAAAAGGCAGTAAATAAATCCTAATAAATAAAAATAAATAAATAAATGAGTCATGTGATCATACTTTTTGGAGCCAGTAAGCAGCTTAATTGCAGCATTTTTGCATAAGCTTTAACCATCTAACAATGTTCTTTACTCACTGGCGTTGCAGTAATCCAAAGAGCTAATCACTGAGGCATGTATTAAAGTTTCAAGAGCAGAATGGTCAAGTAGCAGTCAAATAGAATGGATTAAACATAATTGGAAAAACAAAACAGCAATAAGTGTGCAAAAAGTTAGACCTGAGTCAAAATTACCCCCAATAGCTTGACAGTATATACTACAGGGTCCCTGCAGTCCTGAGTGGAGAAGAAGTGCATAGGAACCCATGTTTATCGAAAAGAAGCGCAATCGTTTTATCAGGATTCAGTTTTAATTTATTGACAGTTAACCAGTCATAGATCATTTGAAGCTGACAGATGCGTTTTAAGTGTATGATTTTTATAGGGAAAAGTGTTTTTATGACTAAATGGAACACTACATATTTGCAGAAGGATACAATTATTTCAGGGTCTGTTGAATGCAAGAAAACGTATGCCAAATTGAACACAATTCCGGGAATAACACGTATAGAATGTTTGTACGTTTGGGAAGCTCACCAGGTGCCCTTGGCCTGGATTGGCCGCTGTCGTGGACAGGATGCTGGGCTCGATGGACCCTTGGTCTTTTCCCAGTGTGGCATTACTTATGTACTTATGCACAATTAATTTGAGCAAAAAAAATAGCTCTTGTAAATGCTGCCAAGATCATTGAAACCCAATGATCTGCAGTGTAAGTTCCAGTTACACAACTTGTCTGGTGTTTTAATTTTTCTGCTACTACTTAACATTTCTAGAGCGCTACTAGGGTTACGCAGCGCTGTACAGTTTAACAAAAAAGGGCAGTCCCTGCTCAAAGGAGCTTACAATCTAAAGGACAAAATGTCAAGTTGGGGCAGTCTAGATTTCATGAATAGAGGTATAGTGGTTAGGTGCCAAAGGCGACATTGAAGAGGTGGGCTTTGAGTAAGGATTTGAAGATGGGCAGGGAGGGGGCCTGGCGTATGGGCTTAGGGAGTTTATTCCAAGCATGGGGTGAGGCGAGGCAGAAAGGGCGGAGCCTGGAGTTGGCGGTGGTGGTGAAGGGTACTGAAAGGAGGGATTTGTCTTGAGAGCAGAGGTTACGGGTAGGAACGTAAGGGGAGATGAGGGTAGAGAGGTAAGGAGGGGCTGCAGATCGAGTGCATTTGTAGGTTTTAATGAATAAAGGATATTGGGATAGAGAACTTGTTCAACTTGAACTTATTTTGGCTACCTGCTACAGCTTCTCCCTTTCCTTTATGAATACCAGCTGACTTCTTATCATATGTAGTTGCATACCAAATCTATTTGCTCAAAAATGTTGCTGTGTTGAACAGTTTAATCCTGTAATGTTTCATTAGGCCACTCAGTGGCACTGTTCTATCTAAGGGATTCAAGTAAGGAGGAAAATGTTTTCTGTTGTTGCTCATCATTCGTATTGTGCGTTATTTTCTTTTTTAGCAACTGGTAATCCCTGTCTCATGTTATAAAAGGCCGAAAAGTCCTTCATACTAAATAAAATCCTGCTTTAGATTACTGTTGCATCTTATTCTGGAGTATGACGTAACAAGAAGTCTACTCTGTAACAAGAAAAACACGGCAGTGTTAATTGTACAGGTGTCCCATTGTTTTCTTCTGCTAAAGCAACTCCGCTTTCCCAGAAATTCCTCTTTAGTCCACATCCAAATGTATGTGTTATGTTTAGGTGGCTGAAATCTACCTAAGTTCCCCGTTATTTTTATTTATTTATTTATTTGTAACATTTGTATCTCACATTTTCCCACCCATGTGCAGGCTCAATGTGGCTTACATTTGCCGTTATGGCGATTGCCATTTCCGGACTTTAGATATGCTCATGATTTTGCAATCAAGTGCGTACATGTATGGTAGAAGAATGCATTGTGTGCTTGCGTACTTGTTAACACGTGGTTTTGCAATCAAGTGCGTATGTATGTGGTAGAAGAATACATTGTGGTCTTGTGTAGATGTCGGCTTTATGTAGTTGCTCAGATGATGGTATTATGGTGAGAGTAATAGTGTTGGGTGGTGGTTATGTCGTTTCGGTCTTATTCTTTGTTGTTGTTGTTGTTTAGAAGTTAGGCCGATTGTTTGTTGTATGCTTAAATACTTCACTTCAAATAATATGTTCAGTAGATTTGTTCCCACACAGTATATCAATAAAAAGAAGGAAAAGCCTCAGATCCAAGATCAAGATCATCCATGGAGACGCCCCAGCCTACATGTCAGACCTAATAGAACTACCCCACAGGAACGCAATAAAATCTTCTCGCACTTTCCTCAATCTTCATCCTCCCAATTGTAAAGGTCTGAAATACAAAGTGTTGCATGCGTCTACATTTTCCTATATGGGCACGCAGCTATGGAACGCACTACCACGCAACCTGAAAACGGTCCATGATCTGGCCAACTTCCGCAAACTACTGAAAACTTATCTCTTCGAAAAAATATATCACAAAGATCAACACGTGTAACTGCACAATCTTTATTATAGATAGTAATGTCTTATAACGTCTTTTGTTATAATACTACTACTACTTAACATTTCTAGAGCGTTACTAGGGTTACGCAGCGCTGTACAAAATAAACAAAGAAGGACGGTCCCTGCTCAAAGGAGCTTACAATCTAAGTAACGAAATGTCAAGTTGGGCAGTCTAGGTTTCCTGGGCAGAGGTGTAGAGGTTAGGTGCCGAAGGCGACATTGAAGAGGTGGGCTTTAAGCAGAGATTTGAAGATGGGCAGGGAGGGGGCCTGGCGTATGGACTCGGGGAGTTTGTTCCATGCGTGGGGTGAGGCGAGGCAAAAAGGGCGGAGTCTGGAGTTGGCGGTGGTGGAGAAGGGTACTGAAAGGAGGGATTTGTCTTGAGAGCGGAGGGTACGGGTAGGAACGTAAGGGGAGATGAGGGTTGAGAGGTAAGGAGGGGCTGCAGATTGAGTACATTTGTAGGTTAGTAGCAGAAGCTTGAATTGAATGCGGTACCTGATTGGAAGCCAATGAAGTGACTTGAGGAGAGGGGTGGTATGAGTGTATCGGTTCAGGCGGAAGATAAGACGTGTGGCAGAGTTCTGAACGGACTGAAGGGGGGATAGGTGGCTAAGTGGGAGACCAGTGAGGAGCAGGTTGCAGTAGTCATGTACTTCACCACCATGTAACCCAAACCTTCTATAAACCAAATGTATATTTCCTACTTTCTAATGAATTGTAAGCCACATTGAGCCTGCAAAGAGGTGGGATAATGTGGGATACAAATGCAATAAATAAATAAATAAATGTAGCCCAGGACTCTTTCTTCAGTTCCTGTTTAAATACAGTGGGGGAAATAAGTATTTGATCCCTTGCTGATTTTGTAAGTTTGCCCACTGACAAAGACATGAGCAGCCCATAATTGAAGGGTAGGTTATTGGTAACAGTGAGAGATAGCACATCACAAATTAAATCCGGAAAATCACATTGTGGAAAGTATATGAATTTATTTGCATTCTGCAGAGGGAAATAAGTATTTGATCCCCCACCAACCAGTAAGAGATCTGGCCCCTACAGACCAGGTAGATGCTCCAAATCAACTCGTTACCTGCATGACAGACAGCTGTCGGCAATGGTCACCTGTATGAAAGACACCTGTCCACAGACTCAGTGAATCAGTCAGACTCTAACCTCTACAAAATGGCCAAGAGCAAGGAGCTGTCTAAGGATGTCAGGGACAAGATCATACACCTGCACAAGGCTGGAATGGGCTACAAAACCATCAGTAAGACGCTGGGCGAGAAGGAGACAACTGTTGGTGCCATAGTAAGAAAATGGAAGAAGTACAAAATGACTGTCAATCGACAAAGATCTGGGGCTCCACGCAAAATCTCACCTCGTGGGGTATCCTTGATCATGAGGAAGGTTAGAAATCAGCCTACAACTACAAGGGGGGAACTTGTCAATGATCTCAAGGCAGCTGGGACCACTGTCACCACGAAAACCATTGGTAACACATTACGACATAACGGATTGCAATCCTGCAGTGCCCGAAAGGTCCCCCTGCTCCGGAAGGCACATGTGACGGCCCGTCTGAAGTTTGCCAGTGAACACCTGGATGATGCCGAGAGTGATTGGGAGAAGGTGCTGTGGTCAGATGAGACAAAAATTGAGCTCTTTGGCATGAACTCAACTCGCCGTGTTTGGAGGAAGAGAAATGCTGCCTATGACCCAAAGAACACCGTCCCCACTGTCAAGCATGGAGGTGGAAATGTTATGTTTTGGGGGTGTTTCTCTGCTAAGGGCACAGGACTACTTCACCGCATCAATGGGAGAATGGATGGGGCCATGTACCGTACAATTCTGAGTGACAACCTCCTTCCCTCCGCCAGGGCCTTAAAAATGGGTCGTGGCTGGGTCTTCCAGCACGACAATGACCCAAAACATACAGCCAAGGCAACAAAGGAGTGGCTCAGGAAGAAGCACATTAGGGTCATGGAGTGGCCTAGCCAGTCACCAGACCTTAATCCCATTGAAAACTTATGGAGGGAGCTGAAGCTGCGAGTTGCCAAGCGACAGCCCAGAACTCTTAATGATTTAGAGATGATCTGCAAAGAGGAGTGGACCAAAATTCCTCCTGACATGTGTGCAAACCTCATCATCAACTACAGAAGACGTCTGACCGCTGTGCTTGCCAACAAGGGTTTTGCCACCAAGTATTAGGTCTTGTTTGCCAGAGGGATCAAATACTTATTTCCCTCTGCAGAATGCAAATAAATTCATATACTTTCCACAATGTGATTTTCCGGATTTAATTTGTGATGTGCTATCTCTCACTGTTACCAATAACCTACCCTTCAATTATGGGCTGCTCATGTCTTTGTCAGTGGGCAAACTTACAAAATCAGCAAGGGATCAAATACTTATTTCCCCCACTGTATCAACAGCGGCATAAAAACCTTCCATCCTCCCTCTATTTTTTCACTTTAATTTGTATTTCTAAACTTTTTTTTAATTAGCTTTTTATAATGTATTTAAAATCTCAAGGTCTCCCCTACATTGGCCACCATTTTGCAGTCCACCAAACAGCTGCATCAGGGGATAGAGACCACATCAAATTCACATGCGTACTGCTCACGGAGTCCACCTCTCTTGTCTGAGCATATTCTAAAAAAAAAAAAAAAAAATAGACTAACCCCTTATTTTTATGCATCTAAGTTCTGACTGAGGTTTTGAAAATGTGTCCCTTAATAACTTGATACATTAGTACTAATGGCAGACAACTTTCAAGAATTCCAAAGCCAATTTGGTCCAACTTCCAAATATCCTTAACTTGATTCAATCTTATTCTTGAAGGCCCATTAAAAAAAACATAGCACGCAGGAATCAAAATTTATGTGTCCTGGCCGTAACCTGTACAGTTCCAGTGTTGTAGAAAAGGATCTGCGAACATAAACCTCCAGATTCTATATTGCGCATCTAGGGGTCGAAAAATGGTCTGCGCTGGTGTGGACGCACGTATTGGACACGCACAGGTTCCATTTTTCAGCACACCCGCAAGAAAGGCCTTTTTTTCTGGCCATAAATGGACGTGCGGCAAAATGAAAACGGGCGCATGTCCATTTTGGACCTGAGACATTACTGCCACCGATTGACTTAGTGGAAAGGTCTCATGCATTAACTGGGTGGTAATCATCAGCGTGCGTACAATGATGATTACTGCCCGGTTAGCGCCGTGCACCGGAAATTTTTCTGGCGTGCGTAGCGGATGCATCTGAAAAAATGAAATCACTGCCCGGGCCACGCAACAGCCAGGCAGCAGTTCAAAATAAGACGCATATAGGACGTGCCTACGCAGCTTACTAAAATGGCCGCCTACTGGTCCGTGCCGAAATCCAAACATATTCTATAACAACACGTGTAACTTAGTTATTTATTTTATTTATTTATTAGGATTTCTTTACCGCCTTTTTGAAGGAATTCACTGAAGGCGGTGTACAAAAAGAATAAATCAAACATAAGCAATGGACGATTACAGCAGTAAAAATATTCAAATAACCATACAAAGAGGGGCATAATTGAACAAAAACGTCTATCTCCATGGGCGTTTATCTCCGAGAACGGGTCTGTGAAGGGGCGGATCGAACTGTATTTTCGAAAAAAAATAGACGTCCATGTTTTATTCGACAATTTGTGAGCTGGGCGTTTTTGTTTTTCAGTGATAATGGAAAATGAAAGCGCCCAGCTCAAAAACGAATAAATCCAAGGCATTTGTTCGTGGGAGGGGCCAGGAATCGTAGTGCACTGGTCCCCCTCACATGCCAGGACACCAACCGGGCACCCTAGGGGGCACTTTTACAAAAACAAAAAAAAAGGTAAAAGAGCTCCCAGGTGCATAGCACCCTTCCCTTGTGTGTTGAGCCCCCCAAATCCCCCTCAAAACCCACCGCCCACAAGTCTACACCATTACTATAGCCCTAAGGGGTGAAGGGGGGCACCTACATGTGGGTACAGTGGGTTTGGGGGGCGGTTTGGAGGGCTCCCATTTACCAGCACAAGTGTAACAGGTGGGGGGGGGGGATGGGCCTGGGTCCACCTGCCTGAAGTCCACTGCACCCCCTAATAACTGCTCCAGTGACCTGCATACTGCTGCCAGGGAGCTGGGTATGACATTTGAGGGTGAAAATAAAAAGTTGTGAAACGGCATATTTTGTGGTGGGAGGGGGTTTGTGACCACTGGGGGAGTCAGGGGAGGTCATCCCCGATTCCCTCCAGTGGTCATCTGGTCATTTAGGGCACTTTTTGGGGCCTTATTCGTGGAAAAACAGGGTCCAGGAAAAGTGCCCTAAATTCTCGCTAAAAACGCATATTTTTCTTCCATTATCGGCGAAAGGCGCCCATTTCTGATCGCCCGATAACCACGCCCCAGTTCCACCTTCACCACGCCTTCGACACACCCCCATCAACTTTGTCCGCATCCGCGATGGAGTGCAGTTGAAAACGTCCAAATTCGGCTTTCGATTATACCGCTTTATTCGTTTTTGTGAGATAAACATCTATCTCCCGATTTGGGTCGCAATATAGGCGTTTTTCTTTTTCAATTATAAGCTGGAAAGTATGGCATAGTATACTAATAGAACATTTTAATTGACAGTATAGGGTATAAGCAAAGATGGAACATATAGATAGGTAAGAGAGTAAGAGGAGTTAGAAAATAAGGTGACTAATTTAAAGAAAGGTGCACATGAGGTCAGAGAGATGGTTAAATGTTATCTTAGCTAGGGTAGGAGCGGATAAACATGTCCCGCAGCAGTGTGTGCAGCCCGTCTCACTCCTTGTGTGTGTGAATGAGACTAACAAGTTAGTTACTCCTTCCATTAAAAGGCTCGTTTGAAGAGCCAAGCTTTCACCTGCTTCCATTATTGTTAAATGAACACACATCCCTACTATGTTCTTATTCAGACCTCACACTAATATACCTAAAACATGAATACAGCACCAACAGCTTAAGAATGTAACTTTTGTAGAACCTTGAGCAGGTGACCAGCATGTAAATTTGAATACATCGTGAACAAATTAGGAAGGGAAGAATATTTTGCAAAAAACAAATTTCTGAAAATGAAAGTGGTGTGGTAGCCGTGTTAGTCCACTTTTAAAGATAATAACTAGAAATAAATTAAGGCATTTGCAGACTCCGGTCGGAACAAATACAAAGTGATGTTATGGTAAGATAAAGTTCATGTGGCGTGGCCACATTGGGGGAACGTACATCGGAAGAGTTGAGGTTTGTCCATTAGGTACTTTAGTTTTGTTGTGTTGCAGGGATCAGGCACTTACTGAGTCTCAGGGGTCCTTTTACTAAGCCGCGGTAAAAAGCGGCCTGCGGTAGTGTAGGCACATGTATTGGGCGCGTGCCAGACCAGTTTTTACCGCATCTACAGAAAATGGGTTGAAACCAGCAGGCACCCAAAACTGGCCTGAGCCCTTAATGCCACCCATTGATCTAGCGGTAAAGGCTCACGCGCTACACGCGCGATGACCAATTGGTGTGCGCCAAGTGCCGATTACCGTCAGAACCAACACATGTAGGAGGAAATCCTATATAATAATTTGCACCTCCGACGTTCCATGTCTGGCTGCCTGGGTTCGTAACATCTCCAGACGTGAGCCAGCCTCCAGCGTTCCATTCCCCCTCACTGTCCCGCCCTCGTGTCAAGACGTGATGACATCAGAGGGCAGAACAGTGAGAGGGAAGGGAACGCTGGAGGCGAGCTGATGTCAGGAGGGATGTTACGAACGGAATGGAAACCTGCGCCAGTCAGCCAGAGAACGTTCAGGCACAAATCGAGGGGAGGAGAGAATCGCGGGACATCGAAGGGAGGGAGGGAGGGAGGAAGGGGAGTGGAGGGCAGAGGAGAATTGGTAGACATGGATGGGATGGGAGACAGTAGAGGAGAGAATCACGGGACACGGATGGGAGGGCAGGGAAAAGGAGTATCGCTGGACATGGAGGGGAGGACGGGGGACAGAGAAAAAAAAAGCTTACATGACAGCCTTCCTAGGGCTCGTTTCATTGTTGAGGAAACGGGCATGGTTCCACTAGTAAATAAATAATTCATGCAGGCAAGGCATTATGGGCGCATGTCAAATCTGAAATTACTGCCAGGAGGGCATGCTGGCCGGGTGGTAGTCTCACTTTGGCGCACGATGAATGTGTGCAGAGCCTACTGCGGCTTAGTAAAAGGGCCCTTTAATGTCTTTTCAGTTAAGCAATGGCAGAGCTGAGGGGCACCATTGTTGGGCTGTGCTTAGGGCATCAGTTGGGACTTAATCCAGCCCTGTTCCTCACCCAAATTTCCTAACATAGTAAAGTGAGTAACATAGTAAATGAGGACAGATAAAGCCCTCCACGGTCCATCCACTCAGTTTAACAAAGTGGCCAGAGCTTCACTCGCTATTCCATGCAGGTTACAGTCCTTCATGACCGAACACTGATATTGCAAATAGGGCAGTCGAGAATCATCCTCCAAGCCAACAAGATATAGGCAAGATGTATATGATGCAATCTGAAGAGTGGTAATATTACTATGTCTGCAGCTTAGTCTAATTCATTACCAATACATATTTATAAAACAAAATAGTGCTAACTAACAACATTTTACTCACGAATCTCAACCTTAGGATGCTTTCCCCTCCCCCATTGAGATACACAACACTCTAATCACCCCCTCTTACACATCAAAACACACTAGCCATGTTTTGATTCCGCCCTTCTTTTATTTAGGGATCCTCTGTGTTTGACCCATGCATTTTTTAGTTTTAACATTGTTTTTGACTCCACCACTTCCACTGGGAGGGCATTCCAGGCATCCCACCACCTTCTCTCTGAAAAAGTATTTCCTGATGTTACTCCTAAATCTACCACCAGGAACCTCGGTTCACGTCTTCTGGTTCTATTGCTTCCCTATCTAATGAAAAGATTTGTTTGTATATGAATTCATATTAATCTTGCCACACATAAATTCCACCTACCCCCCCCCCCTCCCCAACACACACTGATCATATCATTCTGACTCTAAAATGTTCTTTGTGGGAGAGTCAATGATGGAAGGAGATGGTGAGTGGGTTTCATTCTTTGACAATAACCACTTGAGGTAAAGAATGCCTTTGGAAATTGGATATTTGAAGAGGTACATCTTTCCAACATTATTTATTAAAGCCTAACGTCTACAGACCATGAGAGATCAATCAGCCGGTTTCTGCATTTTCTGTAAAAGGTCACATTTTCTCTCAAGTGGCATGAATCAGAAAATTTGTATCATTCTCTTAGGGGCCCTTTTACTAAGCCGCATAAGCGTCTATGCACCCAAATGTGCGCCAAAATGGAGTTACTGCCTGACTACCGTGCGGCTCTTGTGGTAATTTCATTTTTGGCGTGTGTCCGATACGCATGTCTAAAAAATATTTTTTATTTTCGGGCGCGCGTAATGGACGTGTGCCAGTGGCATTTGGCGCATGTAGGTCATTACTGCCCAGATTCTTTACCGCTAGGTCAATGGCTGGTGGTAAGGTCTCAGACCCAAAATGGACGCACGGCGATTTTCATTTTGCCACACATCCATTTTCGGTAAAAAATTTAAAAAGGCCTTTTTTTACAGGTGCGCTAAAAATGGATCGACACGCATGCCCAAAACCCATGCCTACACTCTCGCAAGCCATTTTTCAGTGCGCCTTTGTAAATCTGTTGAATTAAGAGAAATGCATCTTTTGTGTAGCTTAACTGCATTCCGGTTTGAGATGTCAACAGTAGGACTTCATTAGTACAACAAAGTTTCCATGTCTGCAGTGGATTATTTAAATATGCAAATATATATATTTGCAGATCTTGACATCTGATATGGCGCTGCTATAATACAAAACAATTAGTACTATGGGAAGAGGAAAATATTTTGCTCATGCAATCATGTTTACGAGTTTTCATGGTAAATTTTCTTTCTTGGTAACAGTTCTGTTTGACAGGTCCCAGAAGAAAAACATTGTAAATTCTTCTACAGTATAAGCAGGTATTTTTATTCAGGTACCATAAATGCTTTTCTAGAAAGTAAATTCTAGAATTGGATTGGCATTCTGTGGTGCTGAAGCACTGAACATGTGATTGACCTTCACTAAAACAGGGTTAAATAACAGAATGAAATTTCAGGTACAGTTTTTCAAGGACCCAGTGCTCATAAAACATGAATTCCTAGACATTAAGTTAACTTTTAAAATATTTTAAATTCTGTGGGGTTAATTTTCAAAGGAGAGTCTGCTGCCTAGTTAAATCATGATGACCAGTCAAACCCACATATATACTATTGTGATAGTAGATCAGCACTTGATAAATCAATACTACTACTACTACTATTTAGCATTTCTATAGCGCTACAAGGCGTACGCAGCGCTGCACAAACATAGAAGAAAGACAGTCCCTGCTCAAAGAGCTTACAATCTAATAGACAAAAAATAAAGTAAGCAAATCAAATCAATTAATGTGTACAGGAAGGAGGAGAGAAGGGTAGGTGGAGGCGAGTGGTTACAAGTGGTTACTAATCTTGCATGGAATCTTGTCACTCTTTAGGATTCCAGAATCTTGCTATTCTTTGGGGTTCTACATGGAATGTTGATACTCCTTGAGATTACTACTACTACTATTTAGCATTTCTATAGCGCTACAAGGCATACGCAGCGCTGCACAAACATAGAAGAAAGACAGTCCCTGCTCAAAGAGCTTACAATCTAATAGACAAAAAATAAAGTAAGCAAATCAAATCAATTAATGTGTACAGGAAGGAGGAGAGGAGGGTAGGTGGAGGCGAGTGCTTACAAGTGGTTACGAGTCAAAAGCAATGTTAAAGAGGTGGGCTTTCAGTCTAGATTTAAAGGTGGCCAAGGATGGGGCAAGACGTAGGGGCTCAGGAAGTTTATTCCAGGCGTAGGGTGCAGCGAGACAGAAGGCGCGAAGTCTGGAGTTGGCAGAAGTGGAGAAGGGAACAGATAAGAAGGATTTATCCATGGAGCGGAGTGCACGGGAAGGGGTGTAGGGAAGGACGAGTGTGGAGAGATACTGGGGAGCAGCAGAGTGAGTACATTTATAGGTTAGTAGAAGAAGTTTGAACAGGATGCGAAATACACAGCAGTGGCGTAGCTACGTGGGGCCAGGGGGTCCAGGGCCCCCGTAGATTTGGCCCTGGACCCCCCTGCAGACGACCCGCCCGACCACCCCTCCCGTTACCAACCCGCCATCGCCTGCCTTTGCTGGCGGGGGACCCCAACCCCGCCAGCCGCGGGCCTCTTCTGCTTGCAAAAGGCTTCCTTCTGTTTCTGACGTCGTCCTGCACGTCCCCCGCTTGCAAAGGTAGGTAACAGTGGGTTGGTGGCGGGAGGGGGGGCAAAGTTGGCAATGGTGGGGCAGGGGGTGGGTGGGTGTCGGCAATGGCAGTGGAGGGGGGGGGCTAAAATGTGCCCCCTCACCTCGGGCTCTGGACCCCCCTCCCGCCGAAGTCTGGCTACGCCCCTGATACACAGTCCAACTTAATCATTTCAATAGTGGTGGTGGGGGGAGGGGGGTCATTCAAAAATGTGCCATATATCACCCAACACTAAAAACTCAATTATCCCAACTCCATATCGTATAACAGTCTTCTGGACCTCAATGGCAACTTTTTTCACATGGATCACTCAGTCCGCGATTTGCCTGCTTCCTCATCGGTCATTGCTTATTGATTACCATTTATTACTCCTTCATTGTAATATCAAACTCAGGGGTCCTTTTACTAAGCCACGGCAAAATGTGGCCTGCGGTAGTGTGAGTGCGTGTTTTTGGTGCGCACCGGGCCAGTTTTTACTGTGTCTGGGAAAAAGGGCTTTTTTTTTGCAATGGGCTGGGAAAGGGGCCTGCGGTAAAACTGAAACCAGCACACGCCTATTTACAGCCTGAGCCCATAATGCTGCCCATTCATATAGCAGTAAGGGCTCACATGCTACACACGTGGTGACCGGTTGGTGCGCGCCAACTGCTGATTAACGCTGGAAACGCAGTGCATGGTAGGAAATAAAATAGATAATCTGTCCTGGAAATATGGGCACATGCCAAATTCAAAATTACCACCAGGGGGGGTGTGCTAGCCAGGTGGTAGTTTCGTTTTGGCGCATGCTCCGCATGTGTAGAGACTACATGTCTTTGTAAAAGAGCCGCTCATTAAAAAAAAATTTCTTTCTCTTAAATTATATATATGCTAGTGGAACCATGTCCGTTTCCTCAACAATGAAACGGGCCCTAGGTAGGCTGTCCTGTAAGCTTTTTTATTCTCTCTCCCCTGCCCTCCCCTCCATGTCCAGCGAGTCTTCCCTCCCCTTCCCTCCATGCCCAGCGATTCTCCTCTTCCCTGCCCTCCCATCCGTGTCCCGCGATTCTCTCTTCTACTGTCCTCCCATCCCATCCATGTCCATCAATTCTCCTCTGCCCTGCCCTTCCCTCTCCTTCCCTTCCTTCCTTCCTCCCTCCCTCCCCTCGATGTCCCACGATTCTCTCCTCACCTCGATTTGTACCTGAACGTTCTCTGGCTGGCTGGCGCTGGCTTCCGTTCCATTCGTAACATCCCTCCTGACGTCAGCTCGCCTCCAGCATTCCCTTTCCTCTCATTGTTCCGCCCTCTGACGTCATTACATTTTGACGAGAGGGCGGGGCAATGAGTGGGAATGGATGTTACGAACCCAGGCAGCCAGACGTAGAACGTTGGAGGTGCAAATTATTATATAGGATAAACTCAATGCCATTTAGCTTAATTGCAGAACAGCTCGAACTAGAAGCTGAGGACCGTACCCTCACGCAACCAAAGGTGAAGTTATGGCCCATGTTGGCAGTGGGTCCATCAGAAAATTAAGATAAGTGGTGCTGAGCTTATATATATATAAAATTTAAGAGAAAGGCATTTTTTTAAATGAGTTTGATATTACAATGAAGGAGTTATCCATGGGGATGGGATTTGACAAACTGCCTTTGTGTGATTACAATCAAAGCAGTTTACATATTATATACAGGTATTATTTTGTACTTGGGGCAATGGAGGATTAAAGGGTCCTTTTACCAAGTTGTGGTAAAAAGGGCCCAGTGGTAGCGGTGGGGGCCATTTTTGCCGCACGCCAGAGCCCTTTTTACCGCAGCAAGTAAAACACCCCTAAAAAGACATGGCCACGTGGTAAGATTATTCTTACCACCTGGCCATGTGGGGGGGGGGGGGGGGGGGAGCATTTACCACCACCCATTGAGGTGGTGGTAAGGGCTCCCATAGTAACGTGGCAGACAGTAACCAGGTAGCGATTACCGCCGGGTTAGCACCGCGCTAGAAATGACGGAATTATTTTCCATAATGCTGGAAATGGCACGCGCTGTTCTTGGTCGACCTGCTTTGAAATATTTTTAATTCCGCTATATCTTTTTGGAGATACTACCTCCCACATTTACCTGTGCAGAATGTTCAGAGGCCTGGAGCGCAGGAACAATGAGGGCACAGACGAACAACCCAAGTAGCATGCTAAAGTAGTCAAGCTCATGTTAATGAGGGTATTTTGTATTCCTCTCCAATACTCTGAAAAGAGCACCCAAAACAAAACTGCCTTATCACTGCAAAAAAACAAACAAACGCCAGGTCGGAGCTGGAAGAGAGGATTTCATGATTCTCAAGCTTCTCTCATGATTCTTCCTGCAAAATCTGCCGGTTCCGATTGCTTTTGGAAGCAGAAGGAAGCCTGTGCAAGCCCTTAAGCTCTGGTCATGAGAAAACATACGTTGGTGTCTGTTTCCTGCATCTAAATTTAAAGCACCCATGCTAAAAAAAATTTAAAATGGCCAAAGTGAAAACACACATTGGCGTCGTCCATTTCCTGTATCTAAATTAAAGCATCCAAGCTAAAAAATAAAAAAAAATAAAAAAAAATAAAACCACTTATATTTAGGCTGCAGAAAATAGAAGCCAATGCATGCTTCACATTTGGAATTTACCAGGCGCATACGCACAGGAGCCAAGCTTACCGTGGAACCCGTCTGCGCATGCGCCAAGCCCAATCCTCCCACTGAACTCCCTAATGCTCAATGCTATGAGCGCGCCTATATTTGCGTCTCATTAACGTTGAGTGTTAGGGCATTATTCTGCACTGTTCCAGCGGTATTTTACCCAGATTGCAATGGCTTCAAGTATAAATCAATTTACGCCTCAAACTTCACCTATATTGGCACTCAACGGTGGAAGGCCTTACCCAAATTAACAAAAACTACCCAGAACTACCTAAACTTTAGGAAATCATTGAAAACAGTATTGTTGAAGACAGGGCCGTGCCTAGGGTCTCCGGCGCCCCCCTGCAGTTGGCCCCGCTGGTGCGCCCCCCCTGAAAACGATCGCTACACTACCCGCCCTCTTCTCCCCAGATCCTTTTCCTTTTTCTTTAAATTTACCTCTCCGGCGCGCGGCAGCGTAGCGTTAGTGAGAAGGAGGCGGCGCTCCCCCGCCCCGACGTGTCTTCTTCCCTTCGCTTAGTGTCCCGTCTTCTTCTGACGTCATTTCTGATGTCAGAAGAAGGCGGAACCGAGTGAAGGGAAGAGACTGACACGTCGGGGCGGGGGAGCGCCGCCTCCTCACTAATGCTACGCTGTCACGCACCGGAGAGGTAAATTTAAACAAAAAAAAAAAGGACAAGGATCTGGGGAGAAGAGGGCGAGGTAAGCATGGTGCGGCGGGGCGCCCCCCAGAGGATGGCGCCCTCCTGCCATGCTTACCTCGCTTACCGTGTCGGCACGGCCCTGGTTCAAGAAGGTTTATTCCTCAGGTTCAACATAATCAGAATGATCCCTTACTATTATAAGATCCAATAGACTCTAATTACATCTTATCTTTCATATTTACTACTGATTACTACTACTACTACTACTACTACTATTTAGCATTTCTTTAGCGCTACAAGGCATACGCAGCGCTGCACAAACATAGAAGAAAGACAGTCCCTGCTCAAAGAGCTATGTAATAAAAGTGAGCCAAGTATAGGACAATCAAGCCATTGTGACATCACTGATGAGGTTGGCTCTTATTGGTGGCCTGAGGCATTATGACATCACAATATTAGCTCTGGTTACAAGAGACTACTACTACTACTATTTAGCATTTCTATAGCGCTACAAGGCGTACACAGCGCTGCACAAACATAGAAGAAAGACAGTCCCTGCTCAAAGAGCTTACAATCTAATAGATAAAAAATAAATAAAATAAGCAAATCAAATCAATTAATGTGAACGGGAAGGAAGAGAGGAGGGTAGGTGGAGGCGAGTGGTTACAAGTGGTTACGAGTCAAAAGCAATGTTAAAGAGGTGGGCTTTCAGTCTAGATTTAAAGGTGGCCAAGGATGGGGCATATCATATCCTAATTCAATACCCATCGCTGCTTAACTGTTATTTTTTATTCTGCTAAATTTGAAAAATTGTACTTCTTGCATTGTAACTTAATACAATATTCTTGTAAGCCGCTTTGAGCCTGCTATCAGTGGGAAAAGGTGGGATACAAATGTGATAAATAAATAAGTAAATAAATACTCTGCTCACCACATAATAGAAACAAACACTTTTCCAACATTTAAGCAGTCATCCAGCAAACAGAGCCTTAAAAAAGGAAGGTTTGTCCAGGTTTTACCAGACAGAGAACAAAAGTCATGGGATAAAAAGTCAACAGTCATCACCAGAAACCGGTGAGCAACTCTTGCATTAATCCCTTTGAAATTTCAAATTCCAGTTTGTGGACAAAGTCCTATCTACTTCTGAATACAGACCTCCGACCACTGACCAAACTCCATTTGCAGTAACCAGCTACTTATGCATTTTTGCACCTTGCTCATTCCTTAGTTCAGTACCTGAACATGTTAGGACTGCATTTAGGATTTTGTGATAAGGCCATGCTGATCCCTTGCTGGCTTTGCTTCATTTGCTCTCCCTAGTTATCTGGCCAGGACAAAGGAACGAGATGCAACTGAGAACTGCTTACAGAAATCCAGCCATCACTTAGTATCACATTTCTTTTAAAAGGTAGGTATTACCATTATAACTTGCACTTATATTAAAGATAAGGTGCTGGTAGAACTACTCCGGTCTAGTTTTCCTTCTGATAGCAATTTTGGGTCACAAATATAATTAAAACATGTCGATTTGAGGCTTTAGAAGACAGCTACGTAGAAATAATTCTGGGAAAACACTGCCTCATGTAGTTAACTGATAACCAGACAATCGCCTTTCTCTAAAGTTCACGTCTTAATGCTGATTTTCACTATTAAGGTGAAATTACACTTCTGCTAATGATTTCTTTGGTTTGTTTATTCTGCCTTAAAAAATTAACCGAGGTTTAGTTTAATGCATCGTTTGAAACCTCACGCTTTAAACCAGTAATAAAACCTTTCTGTACCTATGCAACACTTTCCTGCCAAATCCAAATTTTGCAGACTTTTGGACTTGTTCTTTAAAATTGGAGGCAGCTGCTTTCCTATGCATGCATTGGCAGCGTAGTTATTAAAAATGAAAAAAACTATTCATTCATCAGTTTCAAGAGCAACTACAGTGCAAAATGCCCGCAAATGCCTTCAAAGAACAATCTAATTGGATTCCTTAACAGGCTGAAAAGTCATTTAACCAAACAAACTTATACACTGGCCCTAGAACAATTTTTTAGAATGGGGAGAAATGTTCCTGGCATATTTGCTAAGACTAATTAAAGTCTTGTTAACTTGAGCATAGTCTTTCGTTGATCTAGGTTATTTATTAATTAGCAAAATCACTGTCTGAAAGTTACTGTTTCTCCTAACTTTGCTGAGAATAGCATAATGGGTTAATAGTTTTCTGCCTGCCAGCATCTTCGTGCATTCTCTAGCAGCAGGCTTAAGCCAAAGTTTTACCCCGGCCGTAGAAAAAATTTGGTCATGGAAGTAGGCGCCTACCTTTATGCACACACGGCGCTGAGAAACATTCCGAATGCTAGAACTTCCGTGCCTGGGTGCCCGCTCTGTGGTGCCAATGAGTGAGCTCCTTCATGGTGCCAAGGAAGGGATAACATCATTGTATGTGACACCCCCAATTATTTGATACACTGGCTCCTATGCTTACGTGAGTTATGTGTGCACATCTGCTCAAGTATTAGCAGGTTTCTAAGCACTATTCTGTAAATGCCTGTGTAACTTACATAACATGTATTCGCGAAGGGAGGTACATAGGGAAGGAGCATGGGAGGGACTGAAACGAGATTCCACTTACGAAGGTATCTTATAGAATACTAGTAAAAAAGGCCCGTTTCTGACACAAATGAAACGGGCGGGTTTTCCTCGAAGTGTGTATGTTTGAGAGAGTGTATGTGAGAGTGACTGTGTGTGAGAGAGAGAGTGAATGTGCGAGTATGTGTGTGTGTGTGAGAGCAAGAGAGTGAGTCTGGGTGCGAGTGTGTCTGTGAGAGAGAGAGTGTGTGTGTGAGAATGAGAGTGTGTGCAAGTGCGTATGTGAGACACAGTGTGAGAGAGAGTATGTTTCACACAGATACAGTGTGTGCGAGAGAGAGAGTGTGTGTGAGACACAGACTCTCTGTGAGACTGAGTGTATGAGACCAAGAGAGTGTGTGAGTGACTGTGTGACACATAGAGAGTGAATGTGATACAGTGTGAGACATAGAGTGTGTGAGAGACAGTGTGTGAGAGTGAGAGAGAGAAAGACATTGACTGTGAGAGACAGAGAGAGAGAGAGAGAGAGAGAGAGAGAGTGTGTGTGTGAGAGAGAGTGTGTGTGTGACAGAGATACCTCCCCCCCCTCTGGTGTCCGGCCCCCCTCTCTCTCTGGTGTCTGAGCGTTACTGTGCTTCAAGGAACTGACCAATCCTATTTAATAGAATGCACCTCCAACATTCTGAAGCCGAGAAACCTCGTGTGGTTGGTCACTTCTGCTTGTGACGAACCCGGAAGTACGTGATGTCAATTCAGGAGATGGATACAGAGAGCAGGAATGCCTCAGCCATGCAGTCAGCTTCAGAATGTTGGGGGTGCGTTTTATTATATAGGATGATTATTGTAAGTTACATACATCTGTGATGCATTTAGCTTTTTGCACCCATGGCTGCTCTAGGGCTGGTGTAACTGCAGGTTAAGCTCATGTTCTATAAACAAACCTAGCTGTCTAGGTTCCCTTATAGAATAGACACCTTCCATGTGACTTCAGGACACCTAAATAGAGGTATCCACTTATAGAATTATTCTTGTACGGATGTTTGAAAAAGGGCTATAGTGACAGGAATCGATTAATCCTAGACAATCTAGTCGGATTGGTACCTGGGTCTCCATAAGGTTCCTAAGTGCAGAATACTATCGCTAGCAGCTGTAGAAATGATTAGCCCAAACTGCTCTGTGAGTTGTACAATCAAGTCCTCATTTCACTTTCTAGCAAAAGAATCTTGGTAAGTTGTAATATCCTTTCATGGACCAGCAAGAACCTTTTGAGACCATGTAAATCCCTTCTTCTGATAATGAAGAAATGGATTGTGTTATCTATAAAACCCATATGCTACAACACTTTGGGCCCTATTTACTAAGCCGGGCTGCAGTGGCGTTCCTAGGCTGGCTGACACCCGGGGCGGATCGCCGATGCGCCCCCCCCCCCCGGGTGCAGTGCGGCCCCCCCTGGTGAAATTACACCCCCGGGTGCATTTTTACCTGCTGGGGGGGGGGGGGGGGTGCCGCGCACCTGTCGGCTCCGAGTCTGCTCGTTCTCTGCTGCTCCCTCTGCCCTGGAACAGGAAGTAACCTGTTCCGCGCAGAGGGAGCAGCAGGGAGGGAACGAGCGGGCTCAGCCAACAGGCGCGCGGCACCCCTCCAGTGGCGTGCACCCAGGGCGGACCGCCCTCACTGCCCCCCCTTGGTATGCCACTGCCGGGCTGTAGGCATGCTAGCGTTTTTAGTGTGCGCTAAAAATTAGTGCGTGCTAATGCCTGAGTCACCCACATATGCTTATGGGTGTCTCTAGCATTAGCAAGTGCTAAAAAGCCTAATGCACCTTAGTAAACAGGGCCCTTTGTTTCATTGTTTAAGAGCTATCATAGCAACTTAGTAGATGACGCAGAGAAAGACCTGTATGGTCCATCCAGTCTGCCCAACAAGATAAACTCATATGTGCTACATTATGTGTATACCTGACCTTGATTTGTATCTGTCATTTTCAGGGCACAGACCGTAGAAGTCTGCCCAGCACTAGCCCCGCCTCCCAACCATAAAGACACCAGTTTTTCCCAAGATTGATAAAGTCACTAGAACTGCAATGCAGATTTGAAATGGGATTCAGATGCATTATTCTCAAAATCGAATTAACACCTCAGTGCTCTTCAAGAAATGTATTAAGTTAATCCAGGAAAAAGCTATGAATTCTTATGTAATGCTTATTTGTTAAAATTCTTCATTTGAGTAAAGTTTTTTTATTTGTTAAACCTTTGCTCAAGTGGACTAAAATGGCAAACTCACTTTCTCAAAATCAAATTCATCTGAAACTTGAATGAATTACATTCCTGATCTCTATTTAGCTTGCTCAGGGATCCTTTTACTAAGCTGCACTGAAAAATAGCCTGCGATAGTGTTTTGGGGGTGCACGCAGATCCGTTTTCCAGCACGCCTGTAAAAAAGACCTTTTTAAAATTTTTGCCAAAAATGGACGTGTGGCAAAATAAAAATTGGCACCCCTCCATTATAGGGCTGAGACCTTACCGCCAGCCACTGACTTAGCGGTAAGGTCTCACGCGTTAACTAGGCGGCAATGACCTACGCGCATCAACTGCCACTTGACGTGTGTAGCTGACGCACATCAGAAAATAAAATGATTTTTCAGACTTGCATAGTGGCCACACGCCAAAAATGAAATTACTGCAAGAGCCATGCAGTAGCCGGGTGGCAACTCCAAATTGGCATGCGTTGGGCTTGCGTAGACACTTACACGGCTTAGTAAAAGGGCCCCTCAATGAAGCTCTAGATTAGATTTAACTTTTCTTTCCTTTTTGCTGTCTCTGCAGATCAGTCCACCCGGTTTTATAAGGGATTGTACACCTGCCTGATCGGAGGAGGAACCTCAGCTGAGAAATGAATGCTCAAAGTATACAATGGCCACATACCTTTCAGCAAGGGGATATCAAAGTTACTAAGAGAAGATCAAACAATTTTTGGTCTACAACCTGTTTACAGTGTCGGAGAATAAGCCATCTCGCTAACAGAAATTATTTTAGAGGAATTGTTTTTGAAATGTTTCAGGCCCATGAGTGGTTGGCCTCTAACAACGATTCCATCCGTCACGCAGCAAAATATACTTTTGTCCAAAATGTCTTCTGAAATCTTTGAAAATAATCTAGAATGAATTGAGTTATACCCGAAACCACGAAGGTGCAGTTTCCTATGGCCTATGTCTTAAAGTAGAGGCATATGATGGAAGAAGAAACATTATCTAGCCGGACTGTGAATTCGCCTGATCTGTAGTGATGGCGGGAAATAATTATGAAGAGAAGAGCTGAACTTTATAAGGTATGTTCATATATTCATTATTATAAGATAGATTGTGAAATTCCAAGCAGCGTGTGCTCAGGTGTCCCACGGTAATTTGGGGATTTGTGTGCGCAATTCACATCTTAAAAAATAAAAAAAATTTTAGCACTGGGGGCGGGACTGGGCATGTTTTGTGCTGACTGGTTAGCAATCTGCCGCCTGAGGCAAGGGCTGAGATGGCGCCTCCCCTGGCCATGGTCTGGCATCTTCCCCTTTCCTTCTTCAACCCCCTTCCAGTGACAGTTGGATTTGATCCCCTGATGAATCCTTGGTGAAATGGGTGCCTGTAGGGATCTAGCATGTTTGAGTCAAGATAAGTGTCACTGAAAATTTTGCTTTTTACTTGCTGCTTCTAATGGGTATAAAAGTAGGAAAAATGTATATTAAAAAAATGATGATTTTCATACAAAGAAGATTTTCAGTCATAAAATTTAACCAGCGAGAATAAAGATTGAAAGGCCGGCAGGAAGGACGATTTTTGACCAGTGATTGACTTATCGTTAAAAGTAGTTATTTCAAACCATATTGAATTGTGGTAAAAAAACTTTGTGATTTCTGATTACTTTTTCCTCCTGCCATAGGGTTGATGAATTTTTATTATAGTTACGTACCAGTGTGTATCTCCTTCTACTTTCCGAGTTTCAGTTTTTCAGCGACTATTTATGGAAGGTTTATTTTGCTGTTTTTTTTTGTTTTGTATTAACATTATCCACATTGTGTTTTCACAATTTGAGTACTTAATGCCTGCCTATTAAGGTATGTCATTTGTATTTGGCTGGCTTCTGTGTTAGTGCAGGAGTGGCCTAGTAGTTAAACCACTGGTCTGGTAATCCTGAGGTGGCCGGTTCAAATCCCACTGCTGCTCCTTGTGATTTTGAGCAAGACACTTAACCCTCCATTGCCTCAGGTACAAACTTAGATTGTGAGCCCTCCTGGGACAGAGAAATATCCAGTGTACCTGAATGTAACTCACCTTCAGCTACTACTAAAAAAGATGTGAGCAAAATCCAAATAAATTATTTGAGATTTTGTTGTTGCTATCTGAGATTCTACATGGAATGTTGCTGTAGTGGCCTAGCGGTTACAGCACTGGTCTTGCAATCAAAAGGTGGCTGGTTCAAATCCCATTACTACTGCTCCTTGTGATCCTGGGCAAGTCACTTAACCCTCCATTGCCAAGTTAGATTGTGAGCTCTCCTGGGGCAGAGAAATATCCAGAGTACATGAATGTAACTCACCTTGAGCTACTACCAGTGGTGTGCTGGAGCCGGCTCGCAAGAGCCGGTTGTTAAATTTTCTTCCGGCTTGCGAGCCGGTTGTTGAAAATAGCGAGCCGGCTCTGGCTCTCCGCCCTCCCTCCTCCCTCCTCCCTCCCTCTGGATCCGCCTCACCGCCCGCTTGTTTTTTAAATTCTTCGCTTCCAGCGCCGAGTCGCCGACTGTCCTGAGTCCTCCCTTGCCGATTTGCGCTTTAAAAATGGCCACCGAGACTTCCAGAGGTGGCCTTGTGAGACTTCGGCTGAAGTCTCGGCAGCCATTTTGAAGTGCGAATCGGCAAGGGAGGACTCAGGACAGTCAGCGACTCGGCGCTGGAAGCGAAGAATTTAAAAAACAAGCAGGCGGTGAGGGACCGGATCGGGAGGGAGGGAGGAGAAGAAGAATTCACAAAACAACTCGGGAGGGGGTGGCAGGGGGGAAAAGAGAGTCGCTGCTGGGCATGGGTGGATGGAGGGGGTCGCTGGACATGGGTGCATGCAGGGCAGGGGAGAGGAGGGTACACTGCTTGATATGGGTGCATGCAAGGCAGGGGAGAGGAGGGTCACTGCTGGACATGGGTGCATGCAGGGCAGGGGAGAGGAGGGGAGAGAGAAGAAATGCTGGACATGGATGGAGGGGAGAGAAGAGTGAGGAAGGAGATGAGATGAGGGAAAAGGAAGAGAGGAGAAAAACTGCACATGGATGAAGAAAATAGGCAGAAGCTGAGGACCAGAAATGAAGAAGAAAGGAGGAAAGAAATAAATGGAAAGGAAGCCCTGGAAACGGAGTTAAGAGGACAGATAGCAGCAGAATCGGATACTGGGCCAGCATGATCAGAAAAACAGTCACCAGACAACAAAGGTAGAAAAAAAATCATTTTATTTTCATTATAGTGTTTGGAATATGTTCACTTTGAGAATCAGGTGCTCAACTTTAAAAGTTTATATTTATTTACGGCATTTTATTGCACATTAAACATGAATTAGATTGGAACCTGGGATCATTTAATTTTTTTTCCTGGAGAGAGTAATGCATTGCCCCCCCCCCCCACTGGCTATAGCCAGCTCTGCAATTTTGGGGGGGCGCAGAGGTGGATGGGGGGGGGGGGGCTGAGGTGGACCGGGGAGAGAGCCTGTTGTTTAAAATTTACCAGCACACCACTGGCTACTACTGAAAAAAGTGTGAACAAAATCTAATAAATATATGAAAGTTCCTCTGTGCTGCCTGTTATAATGTATCACTTACACCTTGTTGACATTTATCATATTTCTGTGATATGATTGTTCTACTGTGTATATCACAACCGGTCTTCTTATTTTAAGGGTTCAATTTGCTTGTCTTCAAGTTTACTTCACTGATTGTATTTATACTTATATTTGGTTATTTTACTATCATTATGCTGTTCAAGTAAATATTCAAAGGGGTTTAAGCTAGCAGGAAAGTTTCCTGTCTGTTTGAACCCATCTGTGGGCTGAGAGGGGATATTCGGTGGCACTGAACCAGGCAGGGCCATTGAATATCCCCTCCGACCACCATGGCACTGAGCAGTTAGTGCCAGGGTGGTTAATGGGCAGAGTCAAGGCAGACTCGGAAGATAGGTGGGCACAGGTGAATTAGGGGGGCATAATTGAAAGGGGTGCCCAAGTTGTCATGAGGGCGTCCTCGCAGGACGGCCCCGTGAAGGGGCGGGGCAACCCGTATTATCGAAACAAGATGGGCGTCCATCTTTCGTTTCGATAATACGGTCGGGAACGCACAAATCTCAATATTTAGGCCGACCTTAGAGATGGTCGTCCCCGGTTTTCGGCGATAATGGAAACCGAGGATGCCCATCTCAGAAACAACCAAATCCAAGCCATTTGGTCATGGGATGAGCCAGCATTCATAGTTCACTGGTCCCCCTGACATGCCAGGACACCAACCGGGCACCCTAGGGAGCACTGCAGTGGACTTCACAAATTCCTCCCAGGTGCATAGCTCCCTTACCTTTGGTGCTGAGCCCCCCAACTCCCCCCAAAAAACCCACTCCCCACAACTGTACACCACTACCATAGCCCTAAGGGGTGAAGGGAGGCACCTACATGTGGGTACAGTGGGTTTCGGGTGGGTTTTGAAGGGCTCACATTTACCAGCACAAGTGTAACAGGTAGGGAGGGATGGGCCTGGGTCCGCCTGCCTGAAGTGCACTGCACCCACTAAAACTGTTCCTGGGACTTGCATACTGTTGTCATGGAGCTGGGTATGACATTTGCGGCTGACAAAAACATTTAAAAAATTTTTTTTTAGGGTGGGAAGGGGTTGGTGACCACTGGGGGAGTAAGGGGAGGTCATCCCTGATTCCCTTTGGTGGTCATCTGGTCAGTTCGGGCATCTTTTTGATGCTTCGTCGCAAGAAAATATGGACCAAGTAAAGTCGACCAAATGCTCGTCAGGGACACCCTTCTTTTTTCCATTATCGGCCGAGGACGCCCATCTCTTAATCACGTCCCAGTCCCGCCTTCGCTACGGTGCCGACACGTCCCCGGGAACTTTGGTTGTCCCTGTGACGGAAAGCATTTGAGGACACTCAAAATCGGCTTTCGATTATGCCGATTTGGGCGACCCTGAGAGAAGGACCCCCATCTCCCGATTTGTATCGGAAGATGGGCGCCCTTCTCTTTCGAAAATAAGCCTGATAGTAACATAGTGCATAGCAGATGATGACAGATAAAGACCTCTACGGTCCATCTAGTCTGCCCAACAAGATAAACTCATAGCATAAGGTACGATGTGATACTACATATGTATACTTGATCTTGATTTGTTCTTGTCATTGTCAGGGCACAGATAATAGAAGTCTGCTCTTGTTCTCCAACTTTTCAAGTTGTCATTGAAGCCCAACTCCAGCCCATCCAAACGTGTCCAGTCATAATCAAAGCACAGACCCTTAGAAGTCTGTTGTTCTAATGCCCACATACCTAATTGGAGTCCTATCTTTGCCCAGTTAGATATGGGGGTACCGGCACCTACATAACTTTTGGGTCTGCCAAGGACCTGAAAGTCCAATGTCAGTGCCTGGACATAGCTCAGCATTGAATATTTAGGTCTAACTCAGCCCGTGGTTGTCAGTGGCTTTAAAATCGCTGAGCACCGTGGGTTGAATATCACCTGAGTAAGTGCAAATGATATGCTAACGTAGTCAAACAGATGTTAATGAGGTCATTTGCTGTACCTTGCCAATGCTCAGAGAACAGCGCACAAAACAAAGCCGCCTTACCACTGTAAAATATAAAGCCAGCTCGGAGCGGGTGATAGGGGGTTTGAAGAGAGGATTTCTCGTGGTTCTTTCTTTAAAATCTGCCAGTTTTTATACAATTTGGACGTAGCTCGTGCAAGTACCAGTAACGAGAAACAAATGTGCACGAGTGCGAGGAAACCCGAAATTGAAAGTACCCATTGGCACTTGTTTCCTGCATTTTAAATATAAGCTTTCCAATTAAAAATGTTTTTGAAAAACTTCTACTTAAAGGCACAGAACCAGTGGCGTAGCCAGAGGTGGGCCGGGGCCCACCCACTTAGGGCTCAGGCCCACCCAACAGTAGCACACGTTTAGTGGTAGCTGGTGGGGATCCCAAGCTCCACCAGCTGAAGACTCCCCCCTGATGGTAATGAAAATGGTGTGCTCTACGTTACTGGCACCTGTGAATGCTCAGTTTTCAGCGCATGCCTGCTGCAGACTGCCAAGGTGGAGAGAAACATTTTCCCACCAGCTTAGATATTTTTTTGGGGGGAGGGGGAGAACACTTGGTGCCCACCCACTTCTTGCCTAGGCCCACCCAAAATCTGCTGTCTGGCTACTCCCTGTGACAGAACACAGATACCAATGTGTGCTTCACATTCAGGTTTTGGCTGGCTCATGCGCATAGGAGCTGGGCTTACCATAAACCCCTTCTGCTCAGGTGACAAGAAAGTTCCCCCACCTTACATTTGCTTTAACTGCATGCATATAATTTGCATACCATTTGAGCATTGGCAAGCTAATTTTCTGCGCTGTATTTTTCTGCGCTGTTGGCTTACCGCAGCAGTTCTGAGGATCGGGCTGTATGTAAGATATGCACATATTTACAGAGCACCAATCAACCACATCTCAAAAAAAATATATAGTGTAATTAGCAAATGTACAGTAAAAATTGGTGAAATTGATAAAGGGGATGGGACAACGCGGCTAGGGCTCTTCAGCTTGGAGATATTATAGAGGTCTGTAAAATACTGAGTGGACTAGGAGGAACACAGTAAAACTACTAAGCAGTAAATTTAAAACAAATTGGAGAAAATATTTCTTCGCTCAGTGTTAATAAACAGAAATAAAAACAAAACATAGAAAAGAAAATAAGATGATACCCTTTTTTATTGGACTAACGTAATACATTTTTTGATTAGCTTGTGAAGGTAACCCTTCTTCTTCAGATCAGAAATAAGCAACTGTTGACAAGTATCAGAATATATAAGTGAAACACAAAAGCATTCCAATGACAGTCTCACAGGAACAGAGAGTGGGGTGGGTGAGAGACAGGGAGAGCTGGGTGGGTGAGAGACAGCGAGAGAGGGATGGTAGACAAGAAGGTGACAAAGATGTAGAATTTTATGGTTTATAGTGGGATGGAAAGCCCAGATCTTTAAGTCCTGTCTGGTGGCTGTCAAAATATTTCATCATTTTGACTTCAAAGGTCTAAAGTACAAAACAGGAAAAAAATGCCTCCACGACAGGGAAACACAGTAGGCGAAAGTAGAGGCTGACAAAGGACGAATCACCACCGGAGATGTAAATCCAACAGTCTTTATTATTATGTTTAAAAGGAGGACCCGACACGGGCCGTGTTTCGATGCACGCAAGCGTCTACATCAGGGGTCAAACAGTAAACTCTGTTCTTTGAACTTTCTACCTTTGGATCTTGCCAGAGCTGCAATATCCATCGGCTTCAAAGGTCTTACATTTTATTTATTTATTTATTGCATTTGTATCCCACTTTATCCCACCTATTTGCAGACTCAAAGTGGCTTACATAGTATTATTAACATGGTTTTCCCATTGTATCAAGTATTGTTAGTATTGTGTAGAGATTAATTAAGGGAAGAAAGAGAAGGAAGGGATTTATTGGGGTATTTATAGAAGGTGGGCTTTCATAATTGAATGGGTTGGTGAAGTGGGTTAGTGGGGCTGTAGGTTCTCATTGTAGGCTTTGTTGAAGAAATATGTCTTCAGAGATTTGCGAAAGGTAGTTGTTTCGTCGATTGTTTTCAGTTCTGCGGGTAATGCATTCCATAACTGCGTGCTCATGTACGAGAAGGTGGTGGCGTGCATCAGCTTGTATTTTAGTCCTTTACAGCTGGGGAAGTGTAGGTTGAGAAATCTGCGAGATGATCTTGTGGCGTTTCTGGGAGGTAGGTCCACGAGGTTTAGTGTCTTAAAATTTTCTTTTACTATTCTCACCAAAAATCATTGATGCAGTGTTCTGGTTTTATAACGTGCTGTCCCACAGAGGTGACATCCTGGTTGGCATTGTCATGCTTAATATGATGTCTCTGTTGAACCTGGTCTTTAGCATCTGGCTTGTTTCTCCAGTATAGCCCCCTTTTTCACACTCTTTGCACTGAATGATATACACTGTGATAAGGCAGGTAAGCAGGGATATAGCAAAGAGCAGGGCATCCCAAAACTACAACATCCATAATTCCCTGAGGGACGGGGAGAAAGGGACGGTCCAAAAAACCCGGGAGGGATTCTCAGCAAAGGCGGAAGGGAAGGCAGCCCAGGGAATAGGGAGCTATTTTCCCCAGTTACCAGTAGGGGAAGGAAGAGCCATGAGGACGCCCAGTTCCCATGGCTGCGGAATCAATACCAGATTCCTGCCAGCTGTGAAGGGAGGAGGGGAGATTTTCTGAAGGCTCTGAAGCAGGGGGAGGGTAGAGAGCAAGGACAGGAGATGAGGAAGTTGAGTTACTACTACTACTATTATTTAGCATTTCTATAGCGCTACAAGGCATACGCAGCGCTGCACAAACATAGAAGAAAGACAGTCCCTGCTCAAAGAGCTTACAATCTAATAGACAAAAAATAAATAAAGTAAGCAAATCAAATCAATTAATGTGAGTTGCCGGAACTTATGGATTACAAGGAGGAGGAGCTGGCTATGCCGGTTGAAGTGCCAGCCCAAGAGGAGACAGCCAGCATGGACTGGGAAAATACTCAAGGTTCACCTCTCCAGCACAAGAGCACGGGGGGGGGGGGGGGGGGGGGGGGGGGGGGGGGCCACAGGTGTTTATACTGTGTAGAGGGAGGTGTGCTACCAGCCTGTTTGGGACAAAGCTGGTGGAAGTGCTGGAGAAGGAAAGGTATGATGTTCCCAGTTCATATAATTTTTTCTCTACTTTTGGAGGGTTTGTTTTTGTGGAACTGAATTTTGGCTAAAAGACTGAACTGAGCTTTGCTAAAAGCTGGGTGAAATTCTGCTAAAAGTAGAACTGAACTGGGCTAAAGATAAGCCGGAGTAAATAAGAGAAAGCAGAACTTTGCTACGAAACGAAGGGGGCGGTGCGGATAATTGGAACTGTTTCCCCAATAGCGAGAGGATTTTGTTTGCGGAGGGAGTTGGCATTAAATCTTTTTCTGCTCTGAACTGAGTCCTGCTTCAAGAGTATTGCACAAGCGTGGAAGCGGGGGCCTGGATTGCTGCATACATCCCCCCCCCCTGAGGGATCACAATCCCACATTTGAAGATGAGCATGTGAAGGATTCCCTTATGCTGAACGTTTTCCCCATGTGAATGAGTGTGGGATCCTGTGAAATGTGTTGGTGCAGTTTGCAGCTTGGTTTTTTTGTTGACTTTTATAGAATTAAGGGGACGGTGCTTACTTTTAGGTAACCTGTTATAGAATGAGGGGGTTTGAGTCCAAATCTCTTATGCCCTGCTCCTTTATCATGCCCTCTTCATAGTGAAACCACTGCCACTTACTTATCATTTCTATGGCCCGAATCAATGTACAATAAAACTTTGCTTTCTTTATTTTCTCCTTGTTAGTTTCTCTGGATACCAATGTTTTCTGCCATAAAAAAATTAAAAATATAAAACGATCATAAATATGATTCAATCATTATTGTAAATCAGTTACAAGAACCGATAAAAAATGCAATGATTAACTGGTGATATCTGTCCTAACTTATCCACCGCAAGCTGAATATTGGCCCCCATATTTATTTTGTTATAAACTGTACATCCCCTATATATTCTCTGCCCCCCCCCATAACAAACCCTACTCCCCTAGAACAGGCCATCCCAACCACCAAGAGGACTAGGCATCTGCCTAGGGCAGCACATTTTTTTTTTGGGGGGGGGGGGAACAGTTGTGGTAATCAATATATGTTCAGCATCTCTCCCAACGGATCCTACAACTTCTGAATTTCCTATTTTGGAAGGGGCAGGACACAGTGGTCCTTTAGCATACGCAGAAACTCAAGGACCCATGCCAGAAACAGTGAGTTGTGGTGATGCCACAACAGAGGGAGTAAGGAAGTGAAGGGAAGCCACTGAACGCCTTGCAGGGAGGATGGGGAGATGCTGGACACCATGGGGGGTATGGGAAAAGCGAAAGAGAGAAATTCTGGACTCCATGGGATAGGGAAAAATATGATGCTGGACAGTACAGGGAGAGGAGAGGTAGGGAAGGGGAGATGCTAGATGTAAGATGGGTGGGGGAAGGGCCTTCAGCTGCTCTGGGGTAAGGGAGCGCGTTTGAAGGTTCACCTAGGGTGTCAGATACTCTTGGGCTGACCCTGCCCCTAGACCCTTCAACCACCTGAACAGGTTGCATCATAGGAGCCAACTTTTCAAAATTATTGGGGGTGCTAAGCCCAGTGGAAATAACCCTTCCCTAGACACATACAAGGCATTTTCTCAATATTGGGGGTGCTCAAGCGCCCACAGAGTCGGCTCCTATGGGTTGCATAGTCATCCAATGTTCCTTCACATGGAGACGTTGAGCGTGAGGAACTCAGCAGCCCTCTTCACTTAAGCCAAACTCCCACAAAGCCCTACCAAATAAACACACCCCTCCCTCCACACCCTACTCCTTCTCAGCTATCCCAGGGAACTAGTACAACCCAGCATCTACCTCTTCTCATAAATAGTTAATGTTACTCCAGGCTCATTATAAGTTTAGCCCACTAGCTCAGTAGTAAGTAGTGTAAATGAGAGATGTATGTTCAAATTGTTCTGACTTTTTAAAGTGTTAAAGGACTAAAGACCTGTATATATAAAAGATTGTGAGCTTCACCAGGGAATCTTCTAAATATAAGTAATGCCACACTGGGTAAAGACCAAAGGTCCATCGAGCCCAGCATCCTGTCCACGACAGCGGCCAATCCAGGCCAAGGGCACCTGGCAAGCTTCCCAAAGGTACACACATTCTATACATGTTATTCCTGGAATTGTGGATGTTTCCCAAGTCCATTTAGTAGCGGTTTATGGACTTGTCCTTTAGGAAACCGTCCAACCCCTTTTTAAACTCTGCTAAGCTAACCGCCTTCACCACTTTCTCTGGCAACAAATTCCAGAGTTTAATTGTACCTTGAGGTGAAGAAAAATTTTCTCCGATTTGTTTTAAATTTACTACACTGTAGTTTCATCGCATGCCCCCTAGTCCTAGTATTTTTGGAAAGCGTGAACAGACGCTTCACATCCACCTGTTCCACTCCACTCATTATTTTATATACCTCTATCATGTCTCCCCTCGGCCGTCTCTTCTCCAAGCTGAATAGCCCTAGCCTCATTTAGTCTTTCTTGATAGGGAAGTCGTCCCATCCCCGCTATCATTTTAGTCGCCCTTCGCTGCACCTTTTCCAATTCTACTATATCTTTCTTGAGATGCAGCGACCAGAATTGAACACAATACTCAAGGCGCGGTCACACCATGGAGTGATACAATGGCATTATAACATCCTCACACCTGTTTTCCATACCTTTCCTAATAATACCCAACATTCTATTCGCTTTCCTAGCCGCAGCAGCACACTGAGCAGAAGGTTTCAGTGTATTATCGACGACGACACCCAGATCCCTTTCTTGGTGCGTAACTCCTAACGTGGAGGTTTAGAGTGTTTTAAAAAAAGGTGTGTTTGGGGGGGGGGGGGGAAGTTATCACCGTGGGCTACCATTAAGAGATGTTATTAGTAACTAGGTCTCATTGCATAAAATGAGACCTGTGCTAAAAACTGCGTAACTTAGTGTTAAAGTAACACATCTTAATGGTAATTCATAGTAACATAGTAACATAGTAGATGACGGCAGAAAAAGACCTGCACGGTCCATCCAGTCTGCCCAACAAGACAACTCATGTGTGCTACTTTTGTGTATACCCTACTTTGATTTGTACCTGTGCTCTTCAGGGCACAGACCGTATAAGTCTGCCCAGCACTATCCCTGCCTCCCACCACCGGCTCTGGCACAGACCGTATAAGTCTGCCCAGCGCTATCCCTGCCTCCCAACCTCCAGTCCTGCCTCCCACCACTGGCTCTGGCACAGACCGTATAAGTCTGCCCCGCACTATCCCCGCCTCCCACCACCGGCTCTGGCACAGACCGTATAAGTCTGCCCAGCGCTATCCCTGCCTCCCAACCTCCAGTCCTGCCTCCCACCACTGGCTCTGGCACAGATCGTATAAGTCTGCCCCGCACTATCCCCGCCTCCCAACCTCCATCCCCGCCTCCCACCACCGGCTCTGGCACAGACCGTATAAGTCTGCCCAGCGCTATCCCTGCCTCCCAACCTCCAGTCCTGCCTCCCACCACTGGCTCTGGCACAGACCGTATAAGTCTGCCCCGCACTATCCCCGCCTCCCAACCTCCATCCCCGCCTCCCACTACCGGCTCTGCTATCCAATCTCGGTTAAGCTCTCATTGATAACTTTGTCCCTTTAGCTGGAGATTCAAAGCTTTCAGAATTATGGGGCTTGTACATTGCAATAAATTTCCAGCTGGCCTAAGAATGGAGACCAGGTTACTATCATTTTATAAGAAATTGAAGACTTTTCTCTTTGCTTCTGCTTAAGTTATTGCATTAAATAAATGCTGTGACTGTCCTGAATTTTGTTTACCATGAATTTTTCTTCACTTTGATTGTCTTTTTAAGTAAGTAAATCATTTTCAATGACATAAACACTGCCATGTAGGTGACCTAGATTTGATTCCCAGGTTATGTCTCTTCTGTTCCCTGGAGTGGCCAGGGTAGCTGCAGAGTGCCAGCCATCACACAGTGGCGACACCTAGGGGTCAGTGAAGGTGCATGCATGCCCCTGGTCAAGGAGTGTCATTACCATGGTTGGGCAAGGTAGCAAAGCCCTGGTGATATGTGGTGGGGGTGGGGAAGAGGTGTTATAAAATAAAAGAAACAGAGAAACACTCTAGGTGATTGTGAAAGTAGGGTTCATAGACCTGTAGCTCAAAGGATGCCAGCTCCAATGGAAAACTGTCTGACCAAAGCTAGAAGTGAGAGAGCCAAAAAAAAAAAAAGTTCTAGAGTCATCGAAATTATGTGATAAATTCTGGAGAATTGTTTGCAGGTTCAGCACTGTATACATGCTTGTGAGAAACTCCCACATTTAGCAACATCAGAGGAGAATACAAAAAAGTGTTAGATTTATTTATTTTTCTTATATTTGTACCCCATGCTTTCCCACTCATGGCAGGCTCAATGCGGCTTACAGGGGGAAATGGAGGGTTAAGTGACTTGCCCAGAGTCACAAGGAGCTGCCTGTGCCTGAAGTGGGAATCGAACTCAGTTCCCCAGGACCAAAGTCCACCACTAGGCCACTCCTCCACTGTTGCTACTATTTGAGAGTCTACATGGAATGTTGCTATTCCACTAGCAACATTCCATGTAGAAGTCGGCCCTTGCAGATCACCAATGTGGCCGCGCAGGCTTCTGCTTCTGTGAGTCTGACGTCCTGCACGTACGTGCAGGACGTCAGACTCACAGAAACAGAAGCCTGCGCAGCCTTCTACATGGAATGTTGCTAGTGGAATAGCAACATTCCATGTAGAATCTCCAATAGTATCTATTTTATTTTTGTTACATTTGTAGCCTGCGCTTTCCCACTCATGGCAGGCTCAATGCGGCTTACATGGGGCAATGGAGGGTTAAGTGACTTGCCCAGAGTCACAAGGAGCTGCTTGTGCCTGAAGTGGGAATCGAACGCAGTTCCTCAGGACCAGAGTCCACCACCCTAACCACTAGGCCAGATGTTTAAAAAGATGAAATGCTTTGGCTAGCTAGTCAGAATAGAGTCTCAGACAGCGGCCATGGCTCAAAGTGACTGAGAAGTTCATGAAAGATTCTGATGCCTAGAAATGGAATGCAGTGCTGTGAACCATTGTCGTGGATCCTGATTTCAAAATATTTCTGTTACAGGCCCAGCACTGGAGAAAAACTTCACAATGAATTCTAGACAATTTTTTAGCTAGACTTTGTGGATAAAAGTGCCATGTCTTAAAAGGATCCTTGGCTTCATGAACTTTTAAAGTGTCTGGCTCTCTCCGTTTATTGCAGAGACATGCTGATCTAGTTGTGATTTCAAATACTTGTACTCTTTCATTGCTAGGGAAAGTATACAGCACAGATCCATGAATAATTTTTGTATAAAAGCAAGGGCTGGGTCAAGCTGCCCTTAGAATATAAAGACAATAACTGGGCACTTGAATTTACATTCCCCTTGCATGCGTAAATGTACAGAAAATGAGCACTTTTCCACTTTTTTACTCTTTCAAAAAGTACAAAGACTAGGGTACACTCAATGGAGTTACATGGTAATACTTTTAAAAATGAATACGTGGTTTATATGTTTTCTTTTGAATTTAATATGTTTTCCGGATCATTGAGTATCCAGTGTCAGGCTTTGAGTTAGCAGTCAGATAGAGTTGGTTTGCTTTGGAGAATAAGGTAATCGAGCTAGAAGGAATCTGTGGGACTTCTATAAAGAATAAGAGCTATACTTCAAGGAAGTATAGCTGCATGGCATGGTAAAGGCGGTTAGCTTAGTGGAGTTTAAAAAAGGTTTAGACGGCTTCCGGACTTGGGGACAATCCACTATTTCTGGGATAAGCAGTATAAAATGTTTTGTACTTTTTGGGATCTTGCCAGGTATTTGTGACCTAGATTGGCCACTGTTGGAAACAGGATGCTGGGCTTGATGGACCTTTGGTCTTTCCCAGTATGGCAATACTTACGTACTTATGTAAGATGGAATAAATGGAAAATCAATTGGGGAAAAACGCAGTCAGATTTTTAAACTTCCCATGGTCACCACTAATTATACCTGTTAATATGGTTAGAAAGCATCTTAGAGAAATGCTTAAGCTTCCACCATTAGTGAGAGCAAACTATCTGATGCTACCAGGTACTAAAAAGAGTGGAGACCTTCGGGAAGTAAATTTAACAGATTTTTTTGGAATCGTCATCCATGGAGTTTTATAACTCAGCGGACCACGTTATTAGGGTCCCTTTTACGAAGCAGCAGTAAGTCCACCGTGGGCTTACTGTGCGCCAATCTAGAACTGCCACTGAGCTAGTGCGCTCCATTTCTGGTGCTACAAAAATATGTCCTATTCAGCATACCAAGGGCAGGGTGGGGGGGCAGTCTGCCCCAGGGGCACATGTGTGGAGCTTAGGGATGACAAATGCATGTATCCCACTTACAGCATACAGAGGCCCTTTTACAAAGTGGTAGTAGGGCTACCACAAGTGTAGTAAATGCCAAATTGACACTACCACCTGGTTATTTATTTAGGTTTTCCTCACCCCTTTTTTAGTAGTAGCTCAAGGTGAGTTACATTCAGGTACTCTGATTATTTCTCTCTCTCAGGAGAGCTCACAATCTAAGTTTGTACCTGAGACAATGGAGGGTTAAGTGACTTGCCCAAGATCACAAGGAGCAGTAGTGGGATTTGAACCAGCCACCTCTGGATTGCAAGACCAGTGCTCTAACCACTAGGCCACTCCTCCACTATAGTGACATTCTGTGTAGAATCTCAAATAGTAGCAACATTCCATGTAGAATCTCAGATAATTTCAACATTCCATATAGAATCTGAAATAGTATTACTACTTATCATTTCTATAGTGCTACTAGCCGTATGCAGCGCTGTACACTTGAACATGAAGAGACAGTCCCTGCTCGACAAATAGTAGCAACATTCCATGTAAAATCTCAGATAGTAGCAACAGAATCTCAAATAATTTATTTGTATTTTGCTCACACCTTTTTCAGTAGTAGCTCAAGATGAGTTACATTCAGGTACTCTGAATGTTTCTCTGTCCCAGGAGGGCTCACAATCTAAGTTTGTACCTGAGGCAATGGAAAGTTAAGTGACTTGCCCAAGATCACAAGGAGCAGCAGTGGGATTTGAACTGGCCACCTCTGGATTGCAAGCCCGGTGCTCTAACCACTAGGCCACTCCTCCACTATAGGAGCAGTCCATCTAGAATTTCAAATAGTAGCAACATTCCATATAGAATCTCAAATAGTAGCAACAGAATCTCAAATAATTTATTTGTATTTTGCTCACACCTTTTTCAGTAGTAGCTCAAGGTGAGTTACGTTCAGGTACACTGGATATTTCTCTGTCCCAGGAGGGCTCACAATCTACGTTTGTACCTGAGGCAATGGAGGGTTAAGTGACTTGCCCAAGATCACAAGGAGCAGCCCACCCAGTGGTAATGTCGAAGTTGGCACACGCTGGTTCCTGCGGTAGAAAATATTTTTCTATTTTCTACCCAGGAGGCATTCCCGGCAGTGTGGCCACATTGGCATACATTGTATGAATAGCACGCGTGTAGCACATGAGCCTTTACCTCTAGGTCAGACTGGATGGACCGTGCAGGTCTTTTTCTGCCGTCATCTACTATGTTACTATGTAGGTCAATGGGTGGCTCTAAGGGCTCAGGCAGTAAAATAGCCACGCACTTCCTGTAATTCTAGCACACGGCCATTTACTGCTCCCATTGAAAAATTCCTTTTTTCCCCAACTGCGGTAAAAAAACGGCCTAGTGTGCACCAAAAACACGCACCCACACTACCGCTGGCCATTTTTTTTTTTTTGTTTACCGTGGCTGAGGAAAAGGACCCCACAGAAAGTTATTCACAGCCTTGCCACATTTTCATGGCCTATCTAGATCAGAGCTACCTGCTGGGATTTCAGAGTAGATGCCAGTGCAATAAGGTGGAAATCCTGGAGTCAGAAGTTGATGATGGAGGACAAGATAAACACGATAAGCATGCCCTCATGACCCTGTTTTGATGTTGTTTATATCTTAAATCATGTCTCCCGAGTGGCCTAGTGGTTAGCATGGTGGACTTTGGTCTTGGGGAACTGGGTTCAATTCCCACTGCAGACACCGGCAGCTCCTTGTGACTCTGGGCAAGCCACTTAACCCTCCATTGCCCCAGGAAGGTACAAATAAGTACCTGTATATAATATGTAAGCTGCTATGAGTGGGAAAGCGCAGGGAACAAATGTAACAAAAAAAAATTACCCCCTTGTCTTTTCCTTCACCATCTTCTTCCTTACACCATACCCCTCCCTTTCCCTTTTCCTTTTCCTATCCTTGTAACACCTTTCCATGGTCATATTACATATTATTGAGTCCTTTATTCTATGGTTACTACAGTTTGTAATTTTGTCCTTGCTAGACTTGTAATTTGTTTATTATGTAAGCCGCATTGAACCTGCTATGTGTGGGAAAGCGCGGGGTACAAATGTAATTTAAAAGTTAAGTGGACCAATGGCAGGTTACTCTAACATTCTGTAATGGAACCTGAGTGCCCAGATACTGTTACAGAATAGGCTTTCACTGTGCAGATTCGGAGCACCCCCAAAGGGGGCACCCAGTTATAGAAATGCCCTTTTGCTCAGCTAAAGTTAGGCCCCCTATTATTACTTTGAAATATCTACAGAGTCATCAAGCTGTGGGAGTCCACGGACAGTAGAGGGACACTTTTTTATGGTGCTTCTGTGAGCAAGTATTTGGCACTGAACAAAATTGCATAATGTGTTTTTAAAACCATGCAATCATGTGGAAGAAATCAAAAGGAATTATTAACAATCGCTTGTGAAATCCCTGAGGTCAGATGAGTTGTTGGAAAAGTTATGCCGTGTGGTGTGCTTCCAGCAGTATCTTTGAGTTTCTGAGGGAACTTAATTGTGCTGTCAGTCTGAGCAAACACATTTTTGTGACTCTAAATGTCCCTCTCCAAAATGTTACAGTATCTACTGTGTTAATTTACACTAGTTGAAGTGTTTTACATCTTCTGTTTATAGATCTTTCGCGTGTCAAAGCTTTCATCTCTACCAGTCTATCTCTTCATTTCTCTCAAAAGAAAAATTCATTAAAAGATCAAATATTGCTTGTTTCCTAGAAAGAATGGGATCAGTTTTCAAAGAAAGGTATACGTTTATTGGTGGTCAATAAATGCATAAGAAAAGAAGAATAGTCATACTGGGTCAGAACAATGGTCCATTTAGCCCAGTATTCTATTTCCAACAGTGGCCAATCCAGGTCACAAGCAGTGGCGTAGCTGGAGGGGGGGGGCTAAAATGGATTTCTGACAGCACTGGCACCTATTTTTCATGCGGTCCTTCGTGTCTACGAAGTCCACTCGTGTGCCTAACCAGTCCGCTCTCCGATTCCCCCCCCAACGTCACAACTTGGCTACTCTTCTGGTCGGATTCTATAAAGGTCATCCAAACTTGAGAGCCTAAAACTGAGCATGGAGCCTAGATTGATGACCCAAATAATTAATTATTGGACTCTAATGATTTAATTATTGAGGTTAACTAGCACTTAAGTGGCACTAATTATGATTTGAGTGCCAATCAGGCTGCATGCTTTTCTGTAACATTGGGCACCTAATTTGGATCATGCGCAACTCAAAAGGGGCTGTGGCCATGGGCGGAGCATGGGTGGGTCAGAGGCAGTCACAAAGATAAGTACATAAGTCTTGCCACACTGTGACAGACAAAGGTCCATCAAGCCCAGCATCCTGTTTCCAACAGTGGCCAATCCAGGTCACAAATACCTGGCAAGATCCCAAAAAGTACAAAACATTTTATGCTGCTTATCCTAGAAATAAGCAGTGGATTTTCCCCAAGTCCATTTTAGTAATGGTCTATGGAGTTTTCCATTAGGAAGCTGTACAAACCTTTTTAAAACCCCGCTAAGCTAACCACCTTAACCACATTCTCTGGCAACTAATTCCAGAGTTTAATTGGAATTCATGCAAAATGTTTACAGAATAGGGGGGATATGAGCCCAACTTGCGCCACTTGATTTATACTAGGTTTCAACTGGCATAAGTGCTCGATCCCAAAGTGGATCGTAAAATTTTGAATGCGATGCTATTCTATAATGAGCACCCTTTATAGAATAGTATTGGGCATTGAATTTTATCAGTGCTTAATTTTCAGTGCCATTTATAGAATTTCCCACTGTGGGCCAGATTCTATGTATCCTACAGGAAATGGCTGTGCAGCAAGTAAAGCACTTGCCGCGTGACCGTTTCGGAGGGGAGGGCTCCCGCGTTAACCCGGTGGTAACCAGGCAGACTGCAGCACTGCCTAATTACCGCCGGGTACACCGCCGGGTAATTTTTGTAGCGCCGGAAATGACAGCACGCTAGAGGTGGGAAGTACCGCCGGGCTGCTGCGGTAGCCTGGCTGTACTTCCTATATAGTGAGTGGGTAAGCTTACTTCCGCTTAGTAAAAGGAACCCTAAGTTTTTAAGAATTTTGGGAGCCAGTTGTTCAAGTAGGCCCCCCCATGGCTACTTTAACAACTGGCTCCCAAAATGTGGGCTCAGGCCCCCTCCTGAATTCCCTTTTACTTTGCTTATGGGGATGCTGAGCCCCTCCAGCCTAGACTGCTTCTGCTTCCTGCTCTGAGCAGCAGGCTGGGACTTCTCGTGCATGTGCTGCTCAGAGGCAGAAACAAGCAGCGGAGAGTGGTGGCAGTCCATTTATTTGCTGGTAGGGCTCACCATCCCTGCCAGCGAAGGTATGCCTAGTGTGCCTGCATGAAGGGAGGGAAGAGAGGCATGCGTTGCCCCCTAATCCACCCATGTGGACTTGCTATGCCTGGAGAGAGAGAGCTTGCTGTTAAAATTTTAGGGGGGGGATTTTTTGTGTGTGTGGGGGGGGTGTTATGGGTTTGTTGAAGATGGTTTCTGTTCGGTTGATGTTGCATTCTGTCTTGCCTATTTGGGGTTACTAGCAGTGGCGTAGCCAAGGGTGGGCCTGGCTGGGCCCAGGTCCACCCATTTTGAGCTCAGGCCCACCCAGTAGCAGCACACCTATGATGTGGCTGGGACGGATCCCCAAGCCCCACCAGCCCAAAACTCCCAACGACTGTCCCTCCTGCATACCTTGTAAATAGCAGATCTTCGCCTGCACTGAGCAGCGACTGATACATACTGCTCGCACCGGCCCCACAGCCTTCACTTTGACGTATTCCCACCTATGTGGAAACAGGAAGTTGCATCAGGGGGCAGGCTGTGGGGCCAACATGAGTAGTGTATATTAGTTGCTGCCGGTGAAAATCTGCTATTTAAAAGGTATGCGGGGGAGGGGGGATGTTTGAGAGACCATGTGACATGCAGGCAAGAGAAGGAGAGACCAAATCACTTGTGGGACAGGGTGGAGTTCTGCCCACCCATCTTAGGCCCAGGCCCACCCAAAATTGGGTGTCTGGCTACGCCTCTGGTTACTAGTTCCCTAATTGAGAGAGGATGACAATTTGTCATGTAAGTGCCTAATTATTCAGCATTAGCTTGCACTATACATTAGATTAATTTCTAAATATGACTGTATAGATCAGATCGGTGTGCAATGTTGGAAGGGGTGGAGGGGATATTGGGGGAGTTAATATTAGAAAACATATGAGGCAGATGAAGTTGATTGTTTGAATGTCATTTGTATTGTATTGGTTCTTATCTTCACCAATAAAAAATGATTTACACACACACAAAAAAAAAATAATTACCAGCACACCCCTATATACACCCCCAGAAGGAAGCAAGCATTCACTGAAACTTGGCCATGTTGGGTTTTTATCTATCTATGTACTCTTTTAGATATTTATTTTAATTACTATAATTTTTTTTATAATATTTTCTACTGCGTATTTTGGGCACATGCCATAAATTGAATTACCACCTGGGGCATGTAGTAGCCGGACGGTAGTGCCAATTTGACATGCATTGGATGTATGTAGGTGCCTACGCGCCTTAGTAAAAGGGACCTCCTATATGTTGTTAGTGGTACTGGAATTCCCCCTAAATTACTGAAGCCTAGAAGAAAGTTACTCTGCACTTGGTGAAGGCGGTTAGCTTGACAGAGTTTAAAAAGGGGTTAGACGGTTTCCTAAAGGACAAGTCCATGAACCGTTACTAAATGGACTTGGGAAAAATCCACAATTCCAGGAATAGCACGTATAGAATGTTTGTACGTTTGGGAAGCTCGCCAGGTGCCCTTGGCCTGGATTGGCCGCTGTCGTGGACAGGATGCTGGGCTCGATGGACCCTTGGTCTTTTCTCAGTGTGGCATTACTTATGTACTTATGCTTTGCCTGTCTTAATTTTTTTTTTTTGTAAATTCAATATATGCTTCAATTCCTTATTTGTAAAGGTAAAACCAAACAAAATATAACAATTAAAAATTAAAGCCTATCTGTTCTCCCAGAAGACACTGTGAGAATCTGAATATTCAAAATCCTCATCATCAAACCAGTTTTCACCCTGGAGAAAATAAATCTGGGGTTTAAAATGAAATCTGCTTGCTACATTTATTTTCCTTCATCGGTGTAATGGTTCACTATCTCCTCCTGGTGGACAGTAAATTGTATATGCAAAAGTATCCAGGAGTAAGTAGTGACACACAAAAATGAGTCATGTTTCTAGCATTTATTTATTGGGATTTATTAACCATTGCCAATTCCCCCCCCATTTAAGGGGTCCTTTTACAAAGGTGCAGGATATAGTGGCCTTAGCGCAGCCTTACACAGGTCTTTCCCACATGCTAAGTCCATTTCTTCCGGCAGCCGGAAAATGGCTGATTTCAAATTTTCAGCATCTTTATTGTGAGGGAAGGGAGCTTGCATGCTTTTCTATCTTCCTTTTTAAATTTTAGGCATGGGTTATAGAATAGTGCTAAGCGCTATTTTTGGCCGTGCCTATTTTTAGACGCCATTTTCAGAATCTGGCCCTACATGCAAACAGGGTACACTCTTCTTACAGAATGCACACTCATGCACAAACCATCGCACATGTGCACACTATCAGGAAAAGACTCATGTACACTCTTTAAGAAAAGTGTACCCTCTTTACACATAGGACTAGATTGTATAAATCAGGGGGGTTCCAGAGCCCGAGGTGAGGGGGCACATTTTAGACCCCCCCCCCCGTCGCCGCCACCAACTTTGACCTCCCTGCCGATGACCCTCTCGACCCCCCTCCCGCCACCGACCCTCTCAACCCCCCCTCCCGCTGCCAACCTGCCGCCGCCATCGCCGTTGGCTACCTTTGCTGGCGGGGGACCCCAACCCCCGCCAGCCGAGGTCCTCTTCTTCCAGCGCAAGGCTTTGTTCTGTTTCTGTGAGTCTGACGTCCTTGCGCCGGAAGAAGAGGACCTCGGCTGGTGGGGGTTGGGGGTCCCCCACCAGCAAAGGTAGCCAACGGCGGCTGTGGGGGAGGGTTGGTGACGGGAGGGGGGTCGAGAGGGTTGTCAGCAGGGGGGTCCAGGGCCAAATCTACGGGGCCCAGGCCCCTGTGGTCTCACGTAGCTACGCCACTGATATAGATGGGGCTGAAATAATTGGCACCAAAACAAATAGTGCTTAGTGTCATTCTGTAACCCACACTTACAGTTAGGCGTGGTTTGTAGAACATCACTTAGCACCGGGAACCATGAATACATTTAGGCGTGACCATTTGCACCAATGAAAAGCTGGTGTAAATCCCCACGAGTAAATTAGGCGCAAATCTCCCTAATTCTATACCAATGCACATACATTTTAATAAGTCACCCATGCTCCTCCTATGGCCACATCCCTTTTTTGGATCCACGTACTAGAGTTTATGTGCACCTCTTTATAGAATATGCCTGTGAAACAGGCACATGTAAATTCTAATTATTTTCAATTAGTGCCGATAACTGCTTGCTATTGTCCAATTATTGGCACTGATTGTCTTGTGATTCTAATAAGTTGCACATGCAAATTGGACACATGTCCAAATTTGCATGAGCACCTCAAGGTTCTATATATAGAATCCGGGGGTAATGCAAATTCCTTTGCAAAGAGGGCACACTCGATAACATTCATTCTGGAATGAAAGAAACCTGGGAAAAATGATAGAAAATTTTGGTGGTTGCTCATCCCTAATATCAAATAAGATTCAGTCGAGAAATTGTCGAGATTTAGACAAAATATCCTAACCTACAAAGAGATCAGTACCTTGCATTCTAATTCCATCACAAAGATATGGTTATTTTGATACTGGGCACATTTTGGTTCAAGAAATGGATATTACTATCAGAGAATCATCTAGGTTGGTTTGAGAAGCGTAGGGAGAATATCTTTGTCAGGGAAGGATGTTAGGATGTTATAATGCCTTTGTATCGCTCCATGGTGCGACCGCACCTCGAATATTGTGTTCAATTCTGGTCGCCGCATCTCAAAACAGATATAGTGGAATTAGAAAAGGTGCAGAGAAGGGCGACGAAAATGATAAAGGGGATGGGACGACTATGAGGAAAGGCTAAAGCGGCTAGGGCTCTTCAGCTTGGAGAAAAGGTGGCTGAGGGGAGATATGATAGAGGTCTATAAAATAATGAGTGGAGTTGAACGGGTAGATGTGAAGCGTCTGTTCACGCTTTCCAAAAATACTAGGACTAGGGGGCATGCAATGAAGCTACAATGTAGTAAATTTAAAACGAATTGGAGACATTTTCTTCACTCAACATGTAATTAAACTCTGGAATTCGTTGCCAGAGAATGTGGTAAAGGTGGTTAGCTTAGCGGAGTTTAAAAAAGGTTTGGACGGCTTCCTGAAGGAAAAGTCCATAGACCGTTATTAAATGGACTTGGGGAAAATCCACTATTTCTGGGATAAGCAGTATAAAATGTTCTGTACATTTTTGGGATCTTGCTGGGTATCTGTGACCTGGATTGGCCACTGTTGGAAACAGGATGCTGGGCTCGAAGGAACTTTGGTCTTTTCCAGTATGGTAATACTTATGTACCTCCTTTTTTTTTGTCTCTCTTTCGTGTGCACTGCCCAATTAGCAGATACACACCAGTGCTACAAAAATAAAAATATTTCTGTAGCATCAGACATGACAGTGCTAAGTTCATGGTGGCCAACCCCCCCCCCCCCCCCAGAAATTCAATGCCGGTCACTAGATATGGGCTGGCATTGAATTTCCGGGTTTACCGCCAGCCATGGAGTTATCCAGGCTGCCTCCCATGGTCTGAATATCGGCCCCTCCATGTTAGTATTCTGTTTCCCCGAAAGTAAGACATCCCCCGAAAATAAGACCTAGTAGAGGTTTTCCTGAATTGGTAGATATAAGGCCTTCTCCGAAAATAAGACCTAGCAAATTTTTGTTTGAAAGCAGGGCCGCAGAGAGCCGGACAAGGCCGCCCCCGGGCCACCCCCCCCACCCGAGGTCGCCGGGCCCCCCCTCCACCCACCCTCCGTCGCTCCCGGAACTAACCTTGAACGCCTTCTTTCACCTTCTCAGCAAGCAGCAGCAGGGCAGACCTCTCCTTCCTTCCGTGCCCCGCCCTCGCGGACGTTACGTCAGGCGAGGGCGGGACACGGAAGGAAGGAGTAGCCTGCCCTGCTGCTGCTTGCTGCGAAGGTGAAAGGATGCGTTTAAGGTTAGTTCCGGGAGCGACAGAGGGCGGGCGGGCCAACCCCGATGTTTCCCCGAAAAATAAGACAGCCCCTGAAAATAAGACCTAGCGCATTTTTGGGGGCAAAAATTAATATAAGACAGTGTCTTATTTTCGGGGAAACACAGTATCTCTGCCCCTCAGTCTCTATACCACCCTCTGTTTGTCACCTCCCTAGTCACAATCAAATAGCATCTGATTGCTTAGTCTGGATGTGATGACATAAACATTACTCTTTGATATTACCAGGGCTTCTGGAAATTGCAGGGTGTCCGTTTAAGGAGTTAAGAGCAGCAAAGAAAAAAAAAAAGTCAGAAAACAAGTAGCAGGTGGTGCATTTATTAGATTAACCTCCCTCACTGGTGCTCAGCCTTTGAGAGTTATAATTCTTGTCTCAGGTCAATGAAAAGAAGTATAATCTCAAAAACGGGTGAACAAATATGTTAAGCAAGAAGGCAGCTCCTGTGACTTGTCAGCAGACATTCTGTTGTACTCATTTGCATGGGCTAACATGACAGCAGCAATAAATGTCTTGAATTTAGATGCCGACTCGTTGCTTGAGACAGATCATGTATTGTAACTTGCCGAAAGCATGCAAAACTCATGGAACATGCACTGGAGGGTGGGGGTTGCGGCACTGGCTCAGACCGTATATTGATTATTTTAGAGCAACGGCCCCACCACAAGATTGTTTTTCTTTTGCAAGTTTTTCAGTGGGATTTTGTTTTCTCTTCCAGGAATCTCACTCAATTAAACCCTCATGCAAAAGATGCCCCTATAAAACAACAAGGCAAACGATCTGCAAAATCCAATACGGGAAAGAAAGCCAGCAGATCAATATCACAACAAAAGGATTTTATTGAAGATACCGTGTATGAACAAATCGCCCGACACAGGCCGTGTTTCGCCCACCTAGGGCTGCGTCAGGGGCTACAATGAACAAATATATAATAATTATCATAGATAACACACATTCGAGCATAATATATCAAATATATAAATTGACAAAAAACAAATAATAAAATATGGAATATTACTAAGTACACATAGAGGGGCATAATCGACCAGAATCTCCGAGAACGGGTCCGTGAAGGGGCGGAGTGAACCGTATTTTTTAAAAAAAATAGACGCCCATGCTTTATTCGCCAAGGTGTGAGCTGGGCGTTTTTGCTTTTCACCGATAATGGAAAATGAAATCGCCCAGCTCAAAAACGAATAAATCCAAGGCATTTGTTCGTGGGAGGGGCCAGGATTCGTAGTGCACTGGTCCCCCTCACATGCCAGGACACCAACCGGGCACCCTAGGGGGCACTTTTACAAAAACAAACAAAAAGGTAAAAGAGCTCCCAGGTGCATAGCACCCTTCCCTTGGGTGTTGAGCCCCCCAAATCCCCCTCAAAACCCACTGCCCACAAGTCTACACCAGTACTATAGCCCTAAGCGGTGAAGGGGGGCACCTACATGTGGGTACAGGGGGTTTGGGGGGGGTTGGACGACTAGTAGCATTAAGCAGCACAATTGTAACAGGTAGGGGGGGGATGGGCCTGGGTCCACCTGCCTGACGTCCACTGCACCCCCTAACAACTGTTCCAGGGACCTGCATACTGCTGCTTGGGAGGAGGGTATGACATTTGAGGGTGAAAGTAAAAAGTTGTGAAACATCATTTGTTGTGGTGGGAGGGGGTTAGTGACCACTGGGGGAGTCAGGGGAGGTCATCCCCGACTCCCTCTGGGGGTCATCTGGTCATTTAGGGCACTTTTTGGGGCCTTATTCGTCAAAAAACAGGGTCCAGGAAAAGTGCCCTAAATTCTAGCTACAAACGCATCCATTATCGGCGAAGGGCGCCCATCTCTGTTCGGCTGATAACCACGCCCCAGTTCCGCCTTCACCACGCCTCCGACACTCCCCCGTCAACTTTGTCCGCATCCGCGACGGAGTGCAGTTGAAAGCGTCCAAAGTTCGGCTTTCGATTATGCCGCTTTATTTGTTTTTGTGAGAAGAACGCCCATCTCCCGATTTAGGTCGGAACTTGGGCGTTATTCTCGTTCGATTATAAGCAGGATAGAGAGTATACTTTACGAAGGTTTCAGATTAGGTATGTACCCTTTTATTATCTCATTTATACACTTTTTTTTAATACATATTTGTATTGAAGTTCGTAACCTATACCAGTGCCCTTGCTTTGCTGTTATGTGATGTCGGATTTTATTATGCTTTCATATATATGTTTATATGCACTGTCATACAATTGTTGCATTACATATACTTCTTATATATATATATTATTCTTATATATGCTCTTTTATGTACATGTGTGTATATATATATTTATATATATATATATATAATTTATATTGGACAGTGTGTAGCGATATGCTTATTCATGTAATTATTCTAGTATACTCTGTATGTTCATTGTAGCCCCTGACGCAGCCCTAGGTGGGCGAAACATGGCCTGTGTCGGGCGATTTGTTCATACACGGTATCTTCAAAAAGATGCCCCTATGTCAGAAATTCATGCTTGACTTACACGTGCTTTGTGTATTTGCACTCTTGATTTCACCAAAATTGAAAAACAACCCCTCTGGTTGTGATGCATGCATGATTTTCCCCTCAGGGAGATGCACGAAATGTGCTTCTTGTCAAGTTCCTAGAAGTATTAGCTTTTGCAAATACACACTTCTTGTAAGAAGAATTTGTCAAAAAGTTTTCTCAGTTTTTTTCATCAGAGGGGAGAGGTGGAGACAGGAGAAGCCATTAGATAGGATGTTAGCTGACATCGTGAAAGATTTTTCTTTTTTTTGTTTCCTGTCATTCAGTCTGTTGCATCTGGTTATATATTTTTCAGTTAGGTTTATCATTGATCCAGCTCAGCCTTCTGTAGCCAGACAGGTGAACTATGTGTGAACGTTGAGGATTAAAATGTGACAACCTTTATAACCCATTGTATTTCAAAGCCACATTTTTGGGCCGATGCTCAGAACTCGGCACTGTCTGGAACAACACCCAATGAATACCATAGGAGCGGTGCTGAAAAATAACTCCCCCAATACTGAACTGTAAAACGATGCAAATGATAGGTGAGCTGTTTTACAGAAAGCAAGGGGGAGGAACATGCCTGGTGCATGCGCACAAGAGTTTTTTGCGATAAACACATTTCTTGTACACATGTGTTGGGCAAACCCGGAAGGAAAACGCACGTCAGCATAGTCCTTCTATGAATGTATAGTTGAGCGCAGGAAACGGGCAACAATGTGTGCTTTCATGTTCGGGTTTGTTCTGACTCGCATACATTTGTTTCTCACTACCAGCACTTATGGGCTTGCATGGGCTTCCTTCTGCTTTCAAATTAAATAAAAACTGGCAGCTTTTATAGAATAAAAATCATGGGAAATCTCTTCAAACACCCCAATGCATGCTCTGAGCTGGTGTTAGTTTTTCAGCGGTAAGGGCGGCTTTGTTTTCTGTGCTGTTCTCTGAGCATTGGAAGAGAATAGGAAATGACTCGGGGGCCCTTTTAACTAAGCCGCTTAGGCGCCTATGCGTGTTCAACGTGCGCCAAAATGGAGTTACCACTCGGTTACTGCATGGATCTTGCGGTAATTTCATTTTTGGCACGTGTCTGATACATGCATGTGAAAAATAGTTTTTATTTTCGGGCGCACGTAACGGACATGTGCCAAGTGGCATTGGCGCGTGTAGGTCATTACAGCCCGGTTACCACGTGAATCTTTACCACTAGTTCAATGGCTGGCGGTAAGGTCTCAGACCCAAAATGGATGCGCGGCAATTTTCATTTTGCCGCATGTCCATTTTTGGCAAAAAAAAAGACCATTTTTACAGGCGCGCTAAAAAATTGATTGGCGTGTGCCCAAAACCCGCACCTACGCTACCGCAAGCCATTTTCAGCTCACCTTTGTAAAAGGACCCCTTGATTAGCATCCTTTTGACTATATTTGCATGCTATTTGTGTTAAACTTTGGCGCACATATTGTCTCCTGCGCTATAACCCTCTGAGCATTCTACGCGTCTGTTTATGCTTTCCAAAAATACTAGGACTAGGGGGCATGCAATGAAACTACAGTGTAGTAAATTTAAAACAAATTGGAGAAAATGTTTCTTCACCCAACGCATAATTAAACTCTGGAATTCGTTGCCGGAGAAAGTGGTGAAGGCGGTTAGCTTGGCAGAGTTTAAAAAGGGGTTAGACGGTTTCCTAAAGGACAAGTCCATAAACCACTACTAAATGGACTTGGGAAAAATCCACATTTCCAGGAATAACATGTATAGAATGTTTGTACGTTTGGGAATCTTGCCAGGTGCCCTTGGCCTGGATTGGCCGCTGTCGGGGACAGGATGCTGGGCTCGATGGACCCTTGGTCTTTTCCCAGTGTGGCATTACTTCTGTACTTATGACACTAGTCCGGTGCTAATCACCACTAGCGCAGGCATTAGGTTTTGAGCATCAGCCCATTTGTGAGGTCTAAGGAAATGAAAAGAAGCACTCAAGTAATGTCTTCTTTGCTAAAGGGGTAATTTTTTTTACTGCCTTGTGTGAATTTCTTCAAAAAGGCAATAAATAAATCCTAATAGATAAATATGGCTACACATTTTTTTTCCTGTGCGGTACAGGCAAATTTTCAAAATGAAAGTTTGTGCGTATTTTAGTTTTGAAAAATACTCCACAGAATTTATGCTCTTATAGGGTCTGTGCCAGAGCTGGTGGTGGGAGGCAGGGCTGGTGGTTGGGCGGCGGGGATACTGCTGGGCAGACTTATACGGTCTGTGCCAGAGCCGGTGGTGGGAGGCAGGACTGGAGGTTGGGAGGCAGGGATAGTGCTGGGCAGACTTATACAGTCTGTGCCAGAGCCGGTGGTGGGAGGCAGGACTGGAGGTTGGGAGGCAGGGATAGTGCTGGGCAGACTTATATGGTCTGTGCCAGAGCTGGTGGTGGGAGGCGGGGATAGGGCTGGCCAGACTTATACGGTCTGTGCACTGAAGAGGACAGTACAAATAAAAAAAAGTAGCACATATGAATTTATCTTCTTGGGCAGACTGGATGGACCGTGCAGGTCTTTTTCTGCCGTCATCTACTATGTTTACTATGTTTATGTTTACACAGGCTGTCTGGGTTAATTTAGATGCATACGTGTGTATTTTCGAAAGTATCTGCATACATGCAAAACCCTCCTCAACCTCGACCCTGGGAATTTTATCTGGGTTTGGGTGCATATCATATGCACAACTTTTTATGCACCTATTTCACTGCCTTACATGCAGAAATAGCTTTTCAAATCGCCCTCTGAAAACCCAATTTTGCATGGGACATCTAGGCAAGAAATGGGACATTTAGGTCAGGACATTCACACTTTCCCGTTGATTAAAAAAAAATAAAAAATGCTTTGGCCTTGAAGAAGCCAACCAGATGATCAATGTGGAAAAATGAATTAGACGAGTAATATCTGGGGATAATCAGGTTAATACCACGTGTTTTTGTTTCTGTTTACTGTTTAATTGATCTCCTTGTCTGAGTGGGTGTTAGTTTTTCGGCGGTAAGGGCGGCTTTGTTTTCTATGCTGTTCTCTGAGCTTGGGAAGGGAATAGGAAATGACTCGGGGGCCCCTTTAACTAAGCCGCTTAGGCGCCTATGCGTGCTCAACGTGCGCCAAAATGGAGTTACCACCCGGTTACTGTGTGGATCTTGCGGTAATTTCATTTTTGGCACATGTCTGATACACGCATCTGAAAAATATTTTTTTATTTTCGGGCGCACGTAACGGACACATGCCAAGTGGTATCTGGCACGTGTAGGTCATTACAGCCCGGTTACCACGTGAATCTTTACCACTAGTTCAGTGGCTGGCGGTAAGGTTTGTTTCACTCTCCCTATTTAGTGGTCTAAGGAAGAGAATTAATTACCTGACTGAAATAATTCCTATATATTAATCTCTCTGTATTTCTGGCAAGTTGTTATATCGCTTGTAAAAATTTAAATGGTTATAAATTTTTAAAAAAATGCTCCACTGCTTGTGAAGCTGTTAGTAAGATACATGTAAGGACATACATAAATTGCTTAAGTCTAAAGAGAATCCACGTACGTGGAGAAGTCAATAGATCCCACGGCACGTAAAGTGTAAACAAAAAGGTGGGAATATGAGCCAGGCTATCCAATAATTGGACCTGAAGTTGTTTAAAATAAACAAAATTTAATAATATTCAAACAAACAATAATAACAAAATTCCACATTAAAAATAACTCGACACAACGTTGTGTTTCGGCCCGATGGCCTACATCAGGAGTCTTGTGGCTAATGGCGATGATAAAATGTGATCATCAAATGACGTGATGAAGAGAACTCAAGTCACGAATGAGAAAAGTGCAGACAAGGATTTTAAAATGGACTTTAAAAAAGACCGTTTGTTAAATGATCCGTCTGACGCTGCACGTTGCAAAAACAATTACAATTATCATCGTCACGAGCCACAAGACTCCTGATGTAGGCCATCCGGCCGAAACACAACGTTGTGTCAAGTCATTTTTAATGTGGAATTTTGTTATTGTTTGTTTGAATATTATTAAATTTTGTTTAAAATAAACTTAACTTCAGGTCCAATTATTGGATAGCCTGGCTCATATTCCCACCTTTTTGTTTACACATACATAAATTGCTACACATCCAGAAGGTACAGTCATTTTAATAATAAAAAAATGTTCAAAATAAGAACAGCATCACTCGATAGTTTACCCATGTAAATGTGTCAGCTCATACATGCAGAAGTGCTAGATTTTTATAAAAGTGGATGTCCAGAAAAGGACTTTTTGTTGTTCATTTTCTAGCGTAGTTGTCTCTCAGCTCCATGACGTGCCTGAATTGGAGCAGGCGTAAATGCCAAAATCCATATATTTTCAAGCATATGCGCATGTCTGTCGTAAAACTGGAAATGCACGCATACTTTTCTGGACTCTTCCAAACACACCCACCATATACCCCCTTGGAAGCTGAGCATGCTGCAGATCTGAAAGGAAAAGCTGTGCGAGCCTCCTACAACGACCCTCTGAATCTGACAGGAGCCCTTTTACTAAGGTGCGCCGAAAAATGGACTGCACTAGTGTAGGCGCATGTTTTGGGCATGTGCAGATCCATTTTTCAGTGCGTCTGTAAAAAAAAAAAGGCCTTTTTAAAATTTTTGCTGAAAAAATGGACGTGCGGCAAAATAAAAATGGGCGCGCGTCCATTTTGGGTCTGAGACCTTACCGCCAGCCGTTGATTTAGCGGTAACATCTCACACGTTAACCGTGCGGTAATCATCTACGTGCGTAGAATGACAATTACCGCCCGGTTTCTGTCACGCGCCAGAAAATAAAAATTATTTTCCAGCGCGCATAGCGGACGTGCATTAAAAATAAAATTACCGCAAGGGCCACACGGTAGCTAGGCAGTAACTCCAAATTGACGCATGTTGGGTACGCGTAGGCGCCTACGCGGCTTAGTAAAAGGGCCCCTCGGTAATGGCAGATATTCCTAAGTATTTAAAATGGAGTTGAGAGAAAAAAATTGTGATTTAAGTTTAGATCTCTATCTAGATTAATTCAAAGACCTCTGTGTCATCCTTTCTGTGGAACATTTAAAAAAAAAAAAAAAACTGATAGGGCTCAGGCAAGCGGCAGCAGCAATGGGATGGGGGGAGGGGAAGGGAAGGGGGAGACGGTGATTGCTTCTGCGCTAGTTAAACCATTTCAGATAAGTTTTTTTCAAGATACTTGATGCTGTCATGTTGCACCCTGAAGAATGAGAACTGTAGAGCAGTGGTTCTTAGTCTACTCCTTGGGATTAACCCAGCCATTTAGGTTTTCAGGATATCCACAATGAATGTGCATGAGATACATTGGCATACGCTGGAGGTAGTGCATACTGGCTGGGTGTGTCCAAGGACTGGGCTGAGAAACACAGCTCTAGGGGAAAGTAAGAGCCTTCAAAATAAGCAGAAGTTATAGTGGATGTATGTGCAGCCGGTTGAACCTGTTGTGCATGAATAAAGCTCTGCTCCCTAGCAGGAAGAGTGCAGCATGACAGTGGGACATTTCTGCTCTGGAACAGAGCTTTATTCATGCAAAACAGGCTCAACTATAACTTCTGCTTATCTTTAAGGCGCTTACTTCCCCCTCAGTCCAGTCCTTGGGACACACTGGGCCAGCACGCACTGCTTCCACTGTATGCAGATTTATCTCGTACATCTATTCATTGTGATATCCTGAAAATGTGTTTGGTTTGTTGCGTCCGGAGGACTAGACTGAGAACAGCTGCTCTGGAGGTTTACAGGTCTCACAGACCCTCTTGGTTCTCAGCAGAGAATAACACTCTAATTCACAGTAACCTGTTTAGTAGTTCGGGGGAGGGGGGGGGGGGCAATCCACTTCTTCAAATGTACCCCCCCCCCCCCCAACAGCTGGTTCAGTACAGAGTTTCAGATTTTACTTCTGTCTGCTACTTGCCACTATGGGCAAGATGCAGAAAATTATTATTATTTATTGCATTTGTATCCCACATTTTCCCACCTATTTGCAGGCTCAATGTGGCTTACAGAGTGTGGTTATGACATAATCATTTCATGATAACAGGTACAGTGCTTAATGTTAAAGATTAGGTAAGGGAAGGTCTACAGAATCATTTCAAGATAACAGGTACAATTATTGATGTTTGAAGGTTAGGGAAGGGAAGATAGACGGAAGGTGTTAGGTAGGATAGAGGTGAACTGTAATAACTGTGTGGATTGTTGAGGTAGTTTTGTAAGCTGTGTGTTCTCTTTGTAGGCCTTTTGGAAGAGATGTGTCGTTAGAACCGTTCCGTACCGAATTCCATAACAAATCAGTACGGAACGGCTATGCACGAAGGATAGGGAATGCAAATGAGCTGCTCGTTGCAGCTCACTTGCATTCTCTAACCCTTCGTTAAAACCGTCGATAATCGGCCCGTAAAGCATGCGCAGAGCAGCCAAGCGTTATGCTGGCTGCTCTGCGCATGCCAAAAACATCAAAACAAAAACAAACATGTCCCTTATGGACGGCCTTGCCCCCCCCCCCCCCGCCCAAGATCGCCGCTGCTCCCCGCTCCCCGCTGCAGTAAAATCGTGACTTTTTTTTTAGGCAGCCCCCGGCCCCCGTCCCTCCCTCCCTTCCTCTCTTTCTGCTTTTTTAGAAAAAACAGCTCCCTCCACCGGCCCCCCCCCCGTCTGAAACCGGGCCCGTGCAGCGCCTCTCACCTCTGTGTGAAGGCGCTGCACGGGCAAGAACAGCTGATCGCCTCCTCCGAGTCTCCGACGTCCCTCCGTTTCTCCTGGGCCCGCCCTCGTCTGACGTAGGTTACTTACGTCAGACGAGGGCGGGCACAGGAGGAAGGAGGGACGTCGGAGACTTGGAGGAGGCGATCAGCTGTTCTTGCCCGTGCAGCGCCTTCACACGGAGGTGAGAGGCGCTGCACGGGCCCGGTTTCAGACGGAGAGGGGCCCGGTGGAGGTGGGGGGGAGCAGCGACGACCTCAGGGGGGACGGCGGGAGCGGAGGATGGCAGGAGCTGTTTTTTCTAAAAAAGCAGAAAGAGAGGAAGGGAGGGAGGGCCGGGGCTGCCTAAAAAAGACGATTTTACTGCAGCGGGGAGCAGGGAGCAGCAGCGATCTCGGGCAGGGGGGGGGGCAAGGCCGTCCATAAGGGACGTGTTTGTTTTTTTGACGTTTTTGGCATGTGCAGAGCAGCCTGCATAACGCTTGGCTGCTCTGTGCATGCTTTACGGGCCGATTATCGACGGTTTTAACGAAGGGTTAAAGAATGCAAGTGAGCTGCAGCGAGCAGCTCATTTGCATTCCCTATCCTTCGTGCATAGCCGTTCCGTACCGATGGAATGGCTCTAACGAGGACTTTTGTGCATCTTGCCCCTAGTCCTCTCACCTATCCACCCTTAATTATTTGTTTGTCCTTGAGATACTCTAAATCCCTGGTTGCTTACTGCATATGTATTAATTTGCTTCTTGAACATATTGTAATTTGTGTTATATCCTGTACTTTATTATGTTTTATTCACTTTATTGTTTGTTTGTAAGCCACATTGATCTTGAGTCTATTTCGGGCTAATGTGGGGTATAAATGCCATGAATAAATAAAACTGCTACCCTGCCCAGTCTTTGTAAATAGAAATTCCATGCCAGTGGATTGGCTCTCAGATTATATTTATTTAAATTTTTTATATACTGTTCATATAAACTTGCATCTATTAATTTGTATATCACTTATACCTACCCTTTTTCAATAGGTGGTTTAGAGATATGAGACAAATAAAACAAACAAAATTTTTACTCAGTTCAGGCTAAAACCTATACTAAGAACATAAGTGTTGCCATACTGGGACAGACTGAAGGTCTATCAAGCCTAGTATCCTGTTCCAAAAGTGGCAAATCCAGGTTACAAGTACCTGGCAAGATCCCAAAACAGTACAATTCATTTTGTGCTGCTTATTCTAGAAATAAGCAGTGGATTTTCGCCAATTCCATCTTAATAATGACTTATGGACTTTGCTTTTAGGAAGTTAGCCAAATATTTTTTTAAACCCTGCTAAGTTAACTGCTTTACCACATTCTCTGGCAATGAATTCCAGAGTTTAATTACATGTTGAGTGAAGAAATATTTTCTCCGATTTGTTTTAAATAGCTTTATTGCATGTCACCTAGTCCTAGTATTTTTGGAAGGAGTAAACAAGCGATTCACATCCACCCATTCCATTCCACTCATTATTTTATAGACCTCTATCATATCTCCACTCAGCTGAATTTTCTCCAAGAGCCCTAACCACCTTAGCCTTTCCTCATAGGAAAGTTGTCCCATCCCCTTTATCATTTTCGTCACCCTTCTTCGTACGTTTTCTAATTTCACTCTTTTTTTTGAGATGTACTGAGCAGAATTACACAAAGTATTCGAGATGTGGTCGCACCATGGAGCAATACAAAGTATTATAACATTCTCATTTTTGCTTTCCATTCCTTTCCTAATACTGCCTAACATTCTATTTGCTTTCTTAGGTGATACTACACACTGAGCTGAGGGTTTCAAAGTATTATCAATGATGACACCGAGATCCATTTCCTGGTCAGTGACTCCTAATGTGAAACCTTGTATCAGGTAGCTATAGTTCGGGTTCCTCTTTCCCACATGCATCACTTTGCACTTGCTCACATTAAATGTCATCTGCCATTTGGATGCCCAGTAAAGTCCTCTTGCAATTTTTCACAATCCACTTGCGATTTAACAACTTTGAATAACTTTGTGTCATCAGCAAACCTGACTACTTCACTGTCTCTAGATCATTTATAAATTTGTTAAAAAGCAGCGGTCTCAACTCAGACCCCTGCGGAACCCCACTGTCTACCCTTCCCCATTGAGAATACTGACCATTTCACCCTACTCTCTGTTTTCTATCTTTTAACCAGTTTTTAATCCACAATAGAACATTACCTCCTGTCCCAGGACTCCCTAATTTCCTCAGGAGTCTTTCATGAGGTACTTTGTCAAATGCCTTTTGAAAATCCAGGTACACAATATCAACCAACTCACCTTTATCCAAATGTTTGCTCACCCCTTCAAAGAAGCTCTAGGATTTATCTCAGGTGGCTCTTTGCTATTCTCTGCTCTTCAGTTTTGTAAATACTTCTTCCTAAACTTCAGGCTAGATTCTCTTGAAACTACAATTCCCAATAAGCTTTGTCCCCAACATTATGCCTCTCTGGCCTTCAATACGTTTTGCAGAGCTCCCTCTAGTGGTCAAATGCCTAACGTTCAAGAAAGGTTCTGATACATGCAGACAGAAGCACAATTTTGAATTTTTAAAATGGTACAAATTTATTTTATTTTGACATTTATATCCCACATTATTCCATCAATGTGGCTTACAGTGAAAACAAAACTAGTTACATATTTGAGATAGGAAAAGGAGGCAGAAAGGGAAAATTTAAATGTCACTCATTTAATACTTCTTTACTCTTTAGTTTCCTAGGCCTTGCTGTCCAAAGCAGTTAATCGATACTGAGCAGCAGTTGTTTCCGGGTGATACAAATACTTGGTTGGGGTGGGATGGGAAGGGACACTTGGGATGAAGGAGTTTTGTTGCTTTTAAATACTTTCAGAATCCACAATTCTACTGTAGCCTTTCTCTTGGGACTCAGTTACATAAACCTTGAGATGGACATAGGAGAAGCCACTGCTTGCCCTGGGATTGGTAGCATGGAATGGTGCTACTAATTGGATTTCTGCCAGGTACTTGTGACCCGTATTGGCCATTGCTGGAAGCAGGATACTGGACTAGGCGGACCATTGGTCTGACCCAATATGGCTGTTCTTATATTCGTACGATGATGGTGGTGGGAGGGTTCTACATACAATGCCAAGCCCTCATTCAAAGTTCTCAAAGTTAACACATACCACATTTTGGCTCCAAACTCAAGTCTACCAGTGAGCACGAGGAGCTGCTCTCCCAGCTGTAAGAAAAAAGCTACTCTGATTTAAATAAGTTGCTTATTTCTCCCCTTCTTTCTTGTAGAGACAGAGCAAGGAGTCTCTACAATTTCAGTAATGCAGCAACACTTGAAGGATAGGCAACAGCTACGCCCTCTGATCTGAAAGTGAGGTCCAGTTACACCAGCGCTCATTAAAAGAGACTAAGGGAGGAAGTTATCAAGGTGCGGTAGAAGGTGAGATTTTACTGTTCCTTGATTTACCATGGGAGGCAACATCCCTCGGTGTCTCAGTACCACAGATTGATGCTTGTAAGCTACCTTGCAAGCAGAGTTATTCCAGCAGCCTGGTAGCATTTTAGCTCAAGGCCATGACCTGAAGCTCCCAGGCCAGAGCTTAAGGGGGCTGGTTCCCCCCCACCCCAATCACACTACTTTATACTTGGGGGTGCTTTATATGAAGCATGACAGCTAGGGGTGCTATTTTGGAAATGGCACCAGCAGGGCAGGGGTTGCTCCTGCCGTAGGTCCACTGAACCATTAGGCCCTGAATGATGGGGGAGAGGGGTCCTTTGGGGAGGGCTGATGGATTTGTTCTTGGGGTGATGATCAGGGGAGGGGGGAGGGGGAGAATATAACCGTAGAGTGCGGTAGCAGTCAGAGCAGAAGTGTAGCCAGGTGTTGATGTGAGGGAGAGCAAACCTTTTGTGAAACAGGGGTCAGTGTGAGGCTGAATAATCTATTTCCCCACCTCTGGTAGGTTCAATGTGGCTTATGTGAATCTGGACTTGATTGGTTACAGACTGTAAAAATGAAGGTTACAGTTTGTATTGAACAATGAGAGACTGAATAGATTCATAGCAATTTATATAGAACAAGGCTATTATTTTTATAAAGACCAATGAGATTTGCATACAGTCTGATTCTGACTTGTTGATGGGTTTTTGGCTACTTTGATTTGGTTTCCAAGTGTGCATGTTAAGTGTTTGTGGTTTGAGCGAGGGAAACTTTATACTGTTGCTGCCTAATGGCCATATTTATGTGTTATAATATGGAAGTCTGGGTGATTAAGTTGGTTCATTGGTAATGAATTTTCTGAAAAGGTGGATCTTCAGGTGTTTTCAGAAGATAAGGTGATTGTCCTTGAGTTTTAGGTAGTGTGTTCTAGAGCTTGGTGCAAACATATGAGAAGCAGGAGTAGGGTTACCAGATGTCTGGATTTACCCGGAGATGTCCTCTTTTTGAGGACATGTCCAGGCAACCGGGCGGGCTTTGCCAGCCTGCCCATTTGTCCAGAAATCCAGACAAATGGGCAGATTGCTAGCCTCCCCTCCCCTTACTACTGCCCTGGTGGTCTAGTGACCTCTTCTGTCTTCGGGGCAAGAAAGAGCCCTCTCTTTCCTGCCCAGAGCGCTGCCCTGCATGCATTCTTCCTGTTGCTGATCTCAACACCGATTCAAAATGGCCACCGAGAGTTTCAGTCTCATGAGGTCACTTCAACTCTCGGCGGCCATTTTGAATCTGTGCTGAGATCAGCAACAGGAAGGATGCATGCAGGGCAGCGCTCTGGGCAGGAAAGAGGGGACTCTTTTCTGCCCCGAAGAGGTCACTAGACCACCAGGTAAGGTAAGGGGAGGGGGGTTTGCAGGGTGTGTGACAGGGGGGAGGGGAAAATATGACAGGGAGCGGAGCGAGGGCATGAAAAGAGGCGGGTGGGGCAGGGTGTGATGGGGTGGGGCATGCGTCCTCCTTTTGGGGGGGACAAAATATAGTAACCCTAAGCAGGAGGCGTATGTTGATTTTTATTTAATACCTTTACACCTGGGTAAGTGAAGGGTTAGGTAAGATCTCACTGATTTATTTGTATTCCGGGTTGGTAGGTCTATTAGATTGATCATGTAGCCCAGTGCTAGGCCGAAAATTATTCTGTATGACAGAGAGCAGATCTTGAAGGCTATGTGTGCCCTGATCGGTAGCCAGTGTAATTTTTGAAGGAGGGATTTAGCGCTTTTGAATTGGGTTTTTCCAAAAACTAGTCTGGCTGCTGTGTTTTGTGCTGTTTGTAGTTTCTTCAGGATTTGGTCTTTGCAGCCTGCGTAGATACCATTGCAGTAGTCCACATGGGCTGGAGTCATTGTTTGCATCAGGGGCGTAGCCACGGGTGGGCCTGGACGGGCCCAGGCCCAGCCACTTTTCCTTCAGGCCCGCCCAGCGCCCACCCTAACAAGCCCCAACCCAAGCCATCTTTTCCTGCCTCTTCTGCTGGCTCCCATCCGCGTGGTCCGTTTAATTTTAGTCCTTGAAGCGCCGTTCTCCCTCCAGGACCGCACCGGCGATTCCGATAGCCTTCTGCCAGCGTGCATCGTTGGGGGCGGGGCTTCTCCTTAGGCGCATCCCACCTCAGGACGCGCCTGAGAGGCCCCGTCCCCGACGACGCACGCTGGCAAAAGGCTATCGGAATTGCCGGTGCGGTGCTGGAGGGAGAACGGCGCTTCAAGGACTAAAAGTAAACAGACCACGCGGACGGGGAGAGCCATCAGATGAGAGGGAGGGGATGGCGAAGGGAGAAAGCGCTGCCAAGGTAGGCCAAGGGAGACAGAAGAAAATGCCGGGGGGGGGGGGGGGGGGGGGGGAGGGAATATTTTAAAATTACTGTGTAGGGGTGGGGTTGGGAACAGCCCACCCAGGTTAATGCGGGGCCCGCCCAAAATGGCAGGTCTGGCTACGCTGCTGGTTTGCATCATGTTGCGGAATACACCTCTTGGGAAGTATTTGAGTTTCCACGTTGTGTGGAACATTTTCTTTGTGGTGGCCTTAGCCTGGTTTTCTAGTGATAGCTCACAGTCTATGGTGATGCCAAGGATTTTCAGGATGTCTGAGACTGGGAGTGATGAGCCCAAGGCGTTGATGCTTGTGAAATGTTCCGTATTGTGCGGAGATGATAGTTCGAGGCTGTGTGTTTTTTTTATCCCTGTTTAATTTTTAACTTGAAGGCTGAAATCCACGATTCCACGGTGTTCATGCTGTTTGTGATTTCGGAGGTGATTTCTGATGGGTTATTTTTGAAGGGGATCTAAAGTGTGACGTCGTCTGCGTATAAGAAGGGATTGAGGCCTGGCTAGTGGGATCATCATTAGATTGAATACTGTAGGTGAACATGGTGAACTCTTTGGAATCCCACATTACACTTTCCAAGGTGGAGAGATTACTGCGTTTCAGTGGTCAAGAATCCCTTAATCCAAGTGAGTATCTTCCCTCCAATTCCTAATTTGTTGAGTATTCATAGTAGGATTTGGTGGTCCGCCATGTCAAATGCACTTGACATGTCAAACTGGAGCAGTAGGATGCTGTTGCCTATTGAGATTTCAGGTCTGAATTTGGTCAGGAGTGTGACTAACACATTTTCAGTACTGTGGTGGGGTCTGAAGCCTGATCGGGATTCATGCAATATGGAGAATTTATTGATGCATTCTGTTAGTTGTTCGGCCATTATGCCTTCCATCATCTTGGTTGTCAGTGGAATTGATGCAACTGGCCTGTAGTTAGCAGCATCATTGGTATTTTTCTTTGGGTCTTTCGGGATCGGTGTGAGCAAAATGTAGGTGCTATTTCATTCAAATCCCATTTGGGGAGCAGTGGCTCCCCTTGTACCCCACCAAGCTATGCCTCAGAGTCAGAATAGATACAGCTGCCCTCTCTGGTTAAGGGCCACTGGCAGCATGGAGTCTTTTCTGCCTAGTTAAACCATGCTGAATATTGACCCCCCCCCCCCCCCCCCATGCTTGGTCATTTTATCTGATGCCATAAACCATTTTGAGTTAATGAAAGAAAGATGTATATTGAACTAAATGAAATGGAGTGATAAGCTATGTTATGAACATAAGACTTTAGCAAGTTATTGATGCATATGAACAGCCATAAAACAGCTGCTTAAAAAGCCTTTTAAGACCATATGGGATTCATTAGGTCTGCAGCTTATCAATGAAATCTAAGTCACAGTAAATATAATTTCAGTGATACTCGGCTATTCCTGACTACATCAAAGCTACGATTTGTTATGTTATAAAAATATGCAGAAACACTTGGGTGAATATCATTTTTGATGTAGGAAGAAATTGCATGAACACACCCCAGCCCGGGCAGGTTTATAGCTCTGTTTTTGAGTTATGCAGATCGGTTTGCCTATTTGCTTTCTCTTTCAGGCATTTTGTTGACTTTGGCTTGAATGCAGAGGACTAGAGCTGTGCACGGAAACGAGCTGCGTCATCTCACCCCTTCCTGAGGTCAGCTGCTCAGAAATCAATGTTTCAGCTCGCCACCCAGCAAAGGCCGACAAGGCTCCCTGTGCAGGGCAGAGCTGAAAAGTGCTGCAGGCAGCGGAGGCAAAATTCTGCTCCGCTGACCGAGTGAGAGTTGGCAAACAGAGCTTCAATTTCACCAGTCACAAAACAGTATCGGGGTTAATTTTATGAAACATTTTGCACATGTAAAGTTTGTTTTGCACATGGAAAATAGCGCTTTCAAAATTGTGCAGCTGAATATCAGGCTTATTTTCGAAAGGGATCGCCGGCGATCTTCCGACACAAATCAGGAGATGGCCGGCGATCTCTCAAAAGCGGCCAAATCGGTATAATCGAAACTCCCCCTTTTTTACACCATCGCCGCTTTCCCGTCGCCGAGCCGGAGAAAGTTCAAGGGGGCGTGTCGGCGGTGTAGCAAAGGCGGGACATGGGCGGGCATGGGCGTGGCTAACAGATGGCCAGCTTCAGCGCATAATGGAAAAAACAAAAGCGGCGGTAATGAGTATTTTGCCAGTTTTACTTGGTCCTTTTATTTTCACGACCAAGCCTCAAAAAGGTGCCCCAACTCACCAGATGACCACCAGAGGGAATGGGGGATGACCTCCCTGTACTCCCCCAGTGGTCACCAACCCCCTCCTACACTAAAAAAAATAAAAACCTTTTTTGCCACTGTATGCCAGCCTCAAATGTCATACCCAGCTCCCTGACAGCAGTATGCAGGTCCCTGGAACAGGTTTTGTTGGTTGCAGTGGACTTCAGGCAGGTGGACCCAGGCCCACCCCCCTACCTGTTATACTTGTGGTGGTAAGTGTTGAGCCCTCCAAACCTCCCCAAAACCCACTCTACCCCTTCACCCATAAGGGCTATGGTAATGGTGTAGAGTTGTGGGGAGTGGGTTTTGGGGGGGGGGGGATTTGGGGGGCTCAGCACCCAAGGTAAGGGAGCTATGCACCTGGGAGCTATTTGTATATATTTTTTTAATTTTTAGAAGTGCCCCCTAGGGTGCCCGGTTGGTGTCCTGGCATGTCAGGGGGACCAGTGCACTACAAATGCTGGCTCCTCCCATGACCAAATGCCTTGGATTTAGCCGGGGTTGAGATGGCTGCTTTTAGTTTCCATTATCGCTGAAAAACAAAAGCGGCCATCTCAAACCCATGCAAACTCTGGCATTTGGCCGGTCCAAACTGTATTATCGAAAGAAAAGATGGCCGGCCATCTTTTTTTTCGATAATATGGTTCCGGCCAGCTGTTTGCGGCGCTGCCAAAATAGATCGCCGGCAATCTAGTTCGCCGGCGCCGTTCGATTAGTCCCCTCTGTCTGTACAAGTTTGTGCAAGGTCAAAATAGAGCATTTGCACCTCTCGTAAGGACGCAGTTGGTGTGGTGCTGGACTGGAGTTGCAGTGAATTCATATGTTCTGTAAAATATGCAAGTGTGCACCTGGCAGATATTTAGTATTATTTTATTTATTTGAATTTTGCTCACACCTTTTTCAGTAGTAGCTCAAGGTGAGTTACATTTAGGTACTCTGGATATTTCTCTGTCCCATGAGGGCTCACAATCTAAGTTTATACCTGAGGCAATGGAGAGTTAAGTGACTTGCCCAAGAACACAAGGAGCAGCAGTGGGATTTGAACTGGCCACCTCTGGATTACAAGACCGGTGCTCTAACCACTAGGTCACTCCTCCACTAAAGCAACATTCCATATAGAATCTCAAATAGTAGCAACAGAATTTCAAATAGTAGCAACATTCCATATAGAATCTCAAATAGTAGCAACATTCCATGTAAAATCTCAGATAGTAGCAACAGAATCTCAAATAATTTATTTGGATTTTGCTCACACCTTTTTCAGTAGTAGCTCAAGGTGACTTACATTCAGGTACTCTGGATATTTCTCTGTCCCAGGAGGGCTCATAATCTAAGTTTGTACCTGAGGCAATGGAGGGTTAAGTGACTTGCCCAAGATCACAAGGAGCAGCAGTGGGATTTGAACTGGCCACTTCTGGATTGCAAGACTGGTGCTCTAACCATTAGGCCACTCCTCAATAGATAGATTCAAGATGGCCGCTGTATAGCAGACGCAGGAGCCGTTGGCTCCTGATGCCATCGCCGCAACTGACCGTTGCCTGGCTGAGATCTGGCCAGATCTTTTCGGCCCACACCCCGTGTGGGCCGCCGCGAAGTTCTGATTATCCTTGGGTCGGTTCCTGTTTGCTTTTTGTCACCATTAGCGACACTGAGGGAGGCCGATACCGGGAGGCCTGCAGCGCCGCGGGAAGACTAATCTGTGGGTCTCGATGCAGGGTTCTTCTGCTGCACTCAGCGCTACGGCCCCATCGCGGGAAGGTCGGCGGCCGCGGAGTCGTGATCCTGTCAGCGGGAGTGAAGCGTGGCGTGGGGGTATACAAGACAGGCTGAGTGACTCCAGAACCGTTGACTAGCCTAGTCTGCCCTGCTTCTTCTCGACGTTCCTGCAGCCCAACCACCGACTAACGGCACACAGGCACATCCCAGCAGACACAAAAAATTGATATGAGAGGCATTTTAATTGCAAAGGTGAGAAAATGCGAAAACAAGCGTGCGGGGAAGTGAAAAAAGCAAGCATCCAGGGAACAAAACAGTGTCCCCCACCCTTCCTCATCCCTTCTCCCTGTGAGTGGACTCCCGGTAATGTTGACGCCCCAGCTGTCGGGGGCTGCCTGGCTTCTGCTCGCCTCTGCTTCCCGAACTGGCTTGAGCCCTCTTCAATATGCCCCTCGTCCAGTACCGCTTCCTCTACAACGGAACGGACTAACAGCTGATGAGCTCTTTCCTCTTGACAAGCTTCTCGGCCACTCTTAGCTTGAGACCGCCTTCTGCACTGCCCTACCTCCGCCTTCACTGTTTTGTCTACTGGAGTACCTGGAGAACGGTTCCTAGCCATGATGGGAAAATCTTCATCGTTATCTTCTGTGTCTCGGCGAGTCAAGATCTGATTTTGACCGATTTCTCTTTCCTTTCTTTTCTCTTCGTGTTCTTTTCCCTACCTGCTGCTCATTTGCTGAAATTTTGTAGTTATTCTCCCTTCCCTTTTGCCTTCAACTGTCATTGTACTTCTTTTCTTTAGTTCAGTGTAAGCCACTTTGGGGCTGCGTTCCGTGGCAAAAAGCGGGGTATAAATGATCTAAAAATAAATAAATATGTATTTTTATAAAATTAGGCCATGCTAAAAATTTGCACGGTGCATGTTGAAAAATCAGCACCAAGACAATCGGCACTAAATACTATTCTATAAACAGCACCAAACTTACAAAGGTGTGTAGGTACCTATGTGCATCTAATGCATGTCAAAGTGGCACTACCGTAGGCCCTGGGTGTTAATTCTACTCATGGCGCGCGTCCAAAACAAGCAGTAGAAAATATTTTCTATTTTCTATCATGGGGCACTTACCTGGCAGTAATCGGCACGCCTACTGCCCGGTTAGCGCATGAGACCTTACCGCTAAGTCAGTGGGTGGCATTAAGGTCTCAGGCTGAAAATGGATGTGCACTGGTTTTCATTTTGCCGCATGTCCAATCTCCGGCATATTAAAAAAAAATCTCCTTTTTTTTCCAGATGCGCTGAGGAAACTGACCGGCACGCATCCAAAACACGTGCCTACACCAGCGCAGGCCACTTTTGGGCTTCCCTAGTTTTAAAGGACTAAAATACAAACTAACACATGCGTCTAGCTTTTCCTATATGAGCACGCAGTTGTGGAATGCATTGCCACTTGACCTGAAAATAATTTACAATCTAATCAACTTTTGTAAATCACTGAAGATCTATCTCTTCAACAAGGCATACCACAATGATCCATAATAGGAACGGTAATACATCACCACTTACTTGATATCCTGAATGTTTTCTCCCTATACCAGTGATGGTGAACCTTTCAGAGACCAAGTGCCCAAACAGCAACCCAAAATCTAATTATTTATCGCAAAGTGCCAACAGGGCAATTTAACAGGTGGTGCATTCCCCCCTCCCCCTCCCTCCCAGTTCCAGGGCCCTCCCTCCCTCCCATTTCTAGGGTCCCTCCCTTCAAGTTCCAGGGTCCCTCCTTCCTTTCCTTCGAGTTCCAGGCCCCCTCCCTCCAAATTTTAAAAGTCATCTATCTTACCTCGTCGGGGTTAGGGCGGCAGCAGCGGTAAAAAGCATGCAGGCTCGGCTCAGTGCTTAGTTCCCTTTTCCCTTCTCTCTCTCTCAGCTCTGGCCCTGCCCTTGCAGAAACAGGAAATGAGGGCGGGACCAGAGCTGAGAGAGAGAGAAGGGAAAATGGAACTAAGCGCCAAGCCGAGCCTGCATGCTGCCGCCCTAACCCCAACGAGGTAAAATAGATTACTTTTAAAATTCGGAGGGAGGGGGCCTGGAACTCGAAGGGAGGAGGGAACGAACTTCAGGTGGGTGAGGCGACCGCTTGCGTGCCAACAGAGAGGGCTCTGCATGCCCTCTCTGGCACGCGTGCCATAGGTTCGCCATCACTGCCCTATACTTTATTGCTTAATTCTTTTATATCATCCATACTCTTTATATTTATTTATTTATTTATATCACTTATACCCCACAATTTCCCACCACTGGCAGGCTCAATGTGGCTTACATTAAGTTAGCAAACAGGAAAGTACAATAAATGGAAAGTGATACGAGGGGCGGAAAGGTACAGGGTTAAGAGAAAGTACTTAAGTCCACAAGATCTTTAGAGGAGTTGGAGTCCAGGAATCACAGAGGCAGGACGGGATCTTTAGGGTAAGCTTGCCCAAATAAGTAGGTCTTGAGAGACTTCCGGAAAGTCAGATGATCTTGAACCCAGTGGCGTAGCCAGACAGCCAATTTTGGGTGGGCCTGAGCACAAAGTGGGTGGGCACAAAATTTTCTCTCTTCCCTCCCCCATTGTCCAGCATTTTCCCTTTCTCTTCCCTACCATCCACTGTCTATCTTCTCTCCCTGGATCCATCTTCCCTCTTTCTCCCCTCCCTCACTTGTGCATCTCTCCTTTCCTCTCCTCTTCTCCACCTTCATGTCCAACTTTTCTCCCTCTCCCTGCCTTGAGGCCCTGGTTTGACATCTCTCTCTGCCCCCCCCCACCACCATCATCATCTCTCCATCCTTCCTTTCCCTCATGCCATGTTCAACATTTCCCCTCTCACCTCTCCCTTCCACTTCCATGTCCAAAATGTTTTTTTCTCTCATGCCCTTTCTCTCCCTCTACCCATCCCACCCATATCCAACAATTCTCATTCTCTTTCCCCTTGCAGCATCTCTCCGTCCCTCCCCCTACCTAGCTCTACCCTGTCTCACTCCCTCATCCCAACAGTGCTCCTGTCTCTCCCCGACCCCCCACCCACACACCACCACCACACACACACACGTTTTTCCCTCCTTTTCCCCAGCGACAGTCTGGCACCTGGCTGCAGGCCTTCTTTCCCCTCCCCTTCGGGAAGCGCCGCAGTCTGTCCCTACAGCTGAGCAAAGCTGCACCGCACCGGGTCCGTCTCCATCCTGCCGCTACTTCTGCCCTCCGGCTCCGTTGTGATCTTTGTTTGCTCTTCTGCAGCGGTTCCGGATCTGCGCGCTCCCAGGCCTGTCTGTATGCTGCCTGCGACTGCTTCCTCTGCGCTGGCCCCGCCTACTCTTCTGAAGAGGCGGGGCCCAGCGCAGAGGAAGCAGTCGCAGGCAGCATACACAGACAGCCCTGGGAGCGCACAGATCCGGAACCGCTGCAGATAAGCAAACAAAGATCACGGAGCCAGAGGGCAGAAGTAGCGGCAGGACGGAGACGAACCCGGTGCGCTGCAGCTTTGCTCAGCTGTAGCGATAGACAGCGGCGCTGCCCGAAGGGGAGGGAGGGAGGGAGGGGAAAGAAGGCCTGCGTGCCGGCGGGGGATCAATTCTTTTGTCGTCGCTCTGCATCGTCGCTGGGTGGGCCTGAGCCCAAAGTGGGTGGGCCCAGGCCCACCCGTGGCTACGCCCCTGCTTGAACCATTCTTACATATTTAGGTAATGTATTCCACAAATGAGTGCCGATATAGGAAAAGGTGGAAGCGTATGTGGTTTTATACTTGAGTCCAGAACACGCAGCGTAATGGAGGTTTAAGTATGAACGAGAAGATCGAAGCGAATTCCTTGGTGGTAAGTTGACAAGGGCATCCATATATGCTGGAGCTGCTCCGTAGAGGATCTTATGGACTAGGGTGCAAATTTTAAAAGTTATGCACTCCTGTACAGGAAGCCAGTGCAAGTTCTCATGAAGTGGTCTGGAACTTTTAAACTTTGATGCACCGAAGTTTAGTCGAGCCGCTGTGTTTTGGGCAGTTTTTAGCTTTTTGAGAAGTAGATTATTTTTTGAATACCAATTGTATCTTTTACTTTGGAATGGCGATCTATTATGTTATCCTCATAATCTACTATGTCATCCATGTTCTCTATGTAATATCAATTGTACCTTTTTACTCTGGAATGGCGAATGCCATGAAGGAACATTGTAAGCCACATTGAGCCTGCAAAGAGGTGGGAAAATGTGGGATACAAATGCAACAAATAAATAAAGGGTCTCTAAGGGCCCTGTTTACTAAGCCACGCTATAGGTGCACTAGCATTTTTAGGGTGTGCTAAAAATTAGCACGAGCTAACGCTAGAGACAGCCATATGATATTTTTTAATGCTGGAGGGTGTGCCTGATTACCGCCGGAACCCTCACTGCCTCCTAAATATCCTATGGGTGTCAAAAAGCAATTCTCTTGAATCACATATGGCCACCTACATATTGCATAAGAGTGAGGTAAGCAGCAGTGGGAAGGGGACCAGAAGAATGGAATTGTCTACATGAATTTTAGATGCTCTTTGAACATGTGATTGTTACAGAAATATTTATGTTCTTAAATCATGATGCTTTGTAAAGCCTGTAATGTAGGGAAAATAAAGGCTGATATTATTGGTACCAAGTTGTAACAGCTGTTGTGCAGTCCACCTTGAACCGCAAACATAAGGTGCAGTATAAGTGCTACTTTTGTACCCCGCCTAGAATTTTTTAGATAAGAACATAAGAGTAGCCGTACTAGGTCAGATCAATGGTCCATCTAGCCCAGTATCCTGTTTTCCAAGCCAGGTCACAAGTACCTGGCAGAAACCCAAATCGTGGCAACACTCCATACTACAAATCTCAGGGCAAGCAGTTGCTTCCCATGTCTGTCTCAATAGCAGACTATGGACTTTTCCTCCAGGAATTTGTCCAAACCTTTTTTAAACCCAGATACGCTAAACCGCTGTTTCCACATCTTCCAGCAAAGAGTTCCAGAGCTTAATTTATTTGTTGAGTGAAAAAATATTTCCTCCTATTTTGTTTTAAAAGTATTTTCATGTAACTTCCCTGGTTTTTGTACTTTTGAAACGAGTAAAAAATTGATTTACTTCTCCTCATTCTACACCACTCAGGATTTTGTAGATCTCAACCTTATCTCCCTCAGCCATCTCTTTTCCAAGCTGAAGAGCCCTAACCTCTTTAGCCTTTCCTCATACGAGAGCAGTTCCATCCCCTTTATCATTTTGGTTGCTCTTCTTTGAACCTTTTCTAATTCCGCTATATCTTTTTTGAGATATGGCAACCGGAACTGAACGGGTTATACATTCTTTTAATAAACTAAATAAAAAATAAATAAGCCTTTTTAATTTAATATGGACATTACTCCTACTACTGCTACTACTAATAGCATTTATATAGCGCTACCAGGTAAAACAGACAGACAAGACATTACGGGCAAGGGAATTGCAGGGTAAAGAGGAACAGGGGAGGAGGAGGGCAAATGAGTAGCGGTTAGGAGCCAAAGGCAGTAGTGAAAAAGTGAGCTTTCAGCATAGATTTAAAAACAGGAAGAGATGGAGCTAGACGTATGGGTTCGGGAAGACGGTTCCAGGCATAAGGTGCCGCAAGATAAAAGGAACGAAGTCTGGAGTTAGCGGTGGAGGAGAAGGGGGACGACAAGAGAGATTTGTTCAGAGAGCGAAGTTCATGGTGTGTGCAAAACTAACTCCTTTCACTCAAAGAAAAGCCCTACATAAACTTCAGCAGAAACCCAAAAGCATATAGGGTAGATTGTATATATATAGCGCCTAAAAACTTCCACACAGAAAGAAATACGCCTAAATGTATTTTGTAAAGTACGTCTAAATTTGATAGAATAGGCTTAAATTTCTGTACGATATATAGAAATCAAACAAAATAAAACATGGAAAAGAAAATAAGATGATACCTTTTTTATTGGACATAACTTAATACATTTCTTGATTAGCTTTCGAAGGTTGCCCTTCTTCGTCATATATAGAATGTCATGCACTTCTCCACATGACCAAATGCAGTCACGGCCATTTACACCATGTTTTGCTTGATGTAAATCCTGATGTCTAAATTAGGCGCAGAGCGTGTGTATTCTATAACAGTGCACATAGATTTTAGAAACGCTTTGACTTCCACGCAGAAATTAAGGCGCCAGATATAGAATCCCAGGGACAGTGGCTTGTATTGTGCGTCTGTGTTTTTATTGAGGTGTACGTTTATAATGATGTACGTGTGATGTGAGCCCCTAGGCAGCGGCCTACACGGTGTGCTCTGCATGCAACTGACCCACAACATGGGAAAGCAGAAAAATAAGCTGGCATTGATGGTTTCAGTCTACAGCATTTTCATCCCTTCCCTTGGCATGTTTTATTTACTTTCAGTAGAAAGTAACTGAGCAAATAAAGGAAAGTGAGAGGGAAAAATGCCAAAATTACTACTACTAATATTAATAATGAAAGAGGGCAAATAAAAGAGTGTGTGAATATAAAATACTGAAAATGTAAAACTGAGAATAAGTATGTTAGTGAAGGCAGTTTTCAAAGATGGTAGAGCAAGGAAGACCATTTACATTTTTTGTAGTGTGCCTAGTCTTTACTTTGAAATCGCATTGGGTTCTCAGTAATTCTTCACCTTTTACTGCAGTTTGATGCTCTGTAGGATTCGGCAACCTGCCAAATCCCGGTACCACAGGCTGCTAAATCCCATCTTAGAGGAAAAGCACCGCTTGTGAGCCACCTCGCGAGCAGCATTATTCCCGTCTCCCAGGAGTATAGGGTCGCAAAGCCGCATCTTGATGCTCTCAGGCTTGCAGATCCTCCAGCCTACCCCTGTCTTAAGCCCCCCCCCACCTAAAGCAGCACCCCTTACAAGGCCCTTCTACCCTCCCCCATAGGGGCTACCTTCACAAACCATTGGTGGTCTGGGGGGTTTGGGGGGAGGGTCCGGGGGGGGGGGTATTCAGGAAGAAGGATGCCCAGTTGTTCCTAGGGGTTATATTACATGGAAATATGACCCCTAGCGATAGTCATACCATCTTGAAGGTGGTGTAGCACAAGGCATGAGTGACTGGGCATCACTCCTGTTGATGACCCCCCCCCCCGGACCCCCTGGATCACCAATGATTTGTGAAGGTAGCCCCTCTGGGAGGGGTGGGTGGGAGGGCCTTATGTGGGGGAGCTAAAGTAAGGAGGGGTGAAGGGGGATTGTGGTGGACCCTCTCCTTGTGACTCAGGAGCAACAGACTGCGGCTTTGTGGCCTGATGCTCCTGGATGGTAAAATAGGGGTTATTTCACTGTGGTTCTGAACTCAAAAAATGGTTTGAAAAATAAATCCAATATCATAGTGTGACACCCTGTAACTCATTAATCCACAATCGGGATCATCTCCAATAAATAACAAGGAACCTCAAATCTCCTCATGGAGAACACATTGCTACTGTAGCTTGGTTCACCATTTAAAAAAGGAGTAGAGTACTATCACTGGTTCCGGTGAGGAAAAGAAGAGAAAAAAAGCCAACCGCAAAAACTCAAACTTGTTTGAGAAAACCGGATGGCATAAAAACTGTCCTTCCCCTTCACTATCTAAAGAGTTAAACTGGGTGAACCACCCCTCTTACAATGTATCCCCCCACACACAACTACTCATCCATTAATTAAAACCTGGACCCTTATATTGAAAAAAACCCCCTGTTGTGCAGACTGAAACCCAAAATTAGAGGAACATCGCAGGATTGTTAAACCCCCATGAAATGTACGCTGTCTTCAAAAACTGCAGGCTTAATCCACCTACATAATCTTTGCACAAATCAAATTTTTCACATCCTCTTTTCAAAACAACAGTCACTTATCTGTATGTCGAAAACTCGGGGCTCAGCTAGTTATATGAATCCAGGCTGATGATAATCCGATGTGGAGTAGATAACCAACTGTTCAGTTATCTGAAACACCATCCGTGTCTCCCTTCAACAAGTGCGCCTTGTTTCGCCAAAATCCAGGCTGCTTCAGGAAGGTTCCTGTCTCGGATCCTAATATGGACCTCTCAGAAATAACCGAACTGTCTCCAGACTAATCACAGCATGCACTATCAAAATGGCGCAGATGAGAAAGACGCCGGCCGGAAATTTAAACCCAAACCGCGTCATACCTTCTGAATAGGGACGCCCCGCCCCAGAACCAGGCTGCTCCAATCAATTCATTCCAGCCCAGCCACTGGGAGTGGCTACCTAAACGTTAATAGTAAGCATTCCATTCAATGTTACGATTTAAACCCTTAGGTTCCACAGTCTGTAATAGATGGATCCAATGTTGTTCTTTTCTCCATAGAATGGTTTTAATATCCCCCCCTCTCTTACCCAGTATCACTTGGTCAATCACCATACAGGTTAATTGGTCAAATTGATGTTGGAAATGAACACAATGGCGTGTCATCGCTGCTTCTAACTTCAACTTAGTCACACAATGACGATGTTCTATAACCCTGGTTTTAAACTGTCGTGTGGTGTGGCCCACATACATCAAACCACAAGGACACCAGAAGACGTATATTACATTAACAGAATCACATGAAGTATTACATCTTATCTGAAAATTCTTACCGGTTGTAGAGGTAAAGGAAGACCCTTCCTTTGTTATCGAACAAATAGAACAATGACCACATTTTTGGTGTCGTCCTGTGATATTTTGTTTTTGTGTCCATACATCCGCATAACTAAACTGATCTTGTAAGTTTCGATTGCGGGAAAAAGACATCATCAAATGGTGATCATGAAAAGCTGGCTGTGTTGATATTATGTTCCAATGTTTCCTCATGCCACAATCATAACAAAGGAAGGGTCTTCCTTTACCTCTACAACCGGTAAGAATTTTCAGATAAGATGTAATACTTCATGTGATTCTGTTAATGTAATATACGTCTTCTGGTGTCCTTGTGGTTTGATGTATGTGGGCCACACCACACGACAGTTTAAAACCAGGGTTATAGAACATCGTCATTGTGTGACTAAGTTGAAGTTAGAAGCAGCGATGACACGCCATTGTGTTCATTTCCAACATCAATTTGACCAATTAACCTGTATGGTGATTGACCAAGTGATACTGGGTAAGAGAGGGGGGGATATTAAAACCATTCTATGGAGAAAAGAACAACATTGGATCCATCTATTACAGACTGTGGAACCTAAGGGTTTAAATCGTAACATTGAATGGAATGCTTACTATTAACGTTTAGGTAGCCACTCCCAGTGGCTGGGCTGGAATGAATTGATTGGAGCAGCCTGGTTCTGGGGCGGGGCGTCCCTATTCAGAAGGTATGACGCGGTTTGGGTTTAAATTTCCGGCCGGCGTCTTTCTCATCTGCGCCATTTTGATAGTGCATGCTGTGATTAGTCTGGAGACAGTTCGGTTATTTCTGAGAGGTCCATATTAGGATCCGAGACAGGAACCTTCCTGAAGCAGCCTGGATTTTGGCGAAACAAGGCACACTTGTTGAAGGGAGACACGGATGGTGTTTCAGATAACTGAACAGTTGGTTATCTACTCCACATCGGATTATCATCAGCCTGGATTCATATAACTAGCTGAGCCCCGAGTTTTCGACATACAGATAAGTGACTGTTGTTTTGAAAAGAGGATGTGAAAAATTTGATTTGTGCAAAGATTATGTAGGTGGATTAAGCCTGCAGTTTTTGAAGACAGCGTACATTTCATGGGGGTTTAACAATCCTGCGATGTTCCTCTAATTTTGGGTTTCAGTCTGCACAACAGGGGTTTTTTTTCAATATAAGGGTCCAGGTTTTAATTAATGGATGAGTAGTTGTGTGTGGGGGGATACATTGTAAGAGGGGTGGTTCACCCAGTTTAACTCTTTAGATAGTGAAGGGGAAGGACAGTTTTTATGCCATCCGGTTTTCTCAAACAAGTTTGAGTTTTTGCGGTTGGCTTTTTTTCTCTTCTTTTCCTCACCGGAACCAGTGATAGTACTCTACTCCTTTTTTAAATGGTGAACCAAGCCACAGTAGCAATGTGTTCTCCATGAGGAGATTTGAGGTTCCTTGTTATTTATTGGAGATGATCCCGATTGTGGATTAATGAGTTACAGGGTGTCACACTATTATATTGGATTTATTTTTCAAACCATTTTTTGAGAATAGAATTGTTATTATACGGGTTTTGGAAATTCCCTGTTTTGGTTTATAGAGTATTTTCTAACTGTGGTTCTGAAGCCATAACGCATTTTATGGTGTATTGCCACAAGTGGTGTTAGAGCATTTGCATAGTAATAAGATGCAAAACCTGCATTTGCATATTTTGTATGTCATTGCTACCTAACCTGAGAGAACTTCTTTATGACCACGGTATTCTAGGTTAGGCAGCGTTAGGGTTTTTAAAGTCATGTTAAGAACAAATTAATGTGACTTTAGGCTCTAACCCTGCTTGATGAATGCTTCCCTTAGTGTACGATGCATTTTCCTGGGTAAATTCTCTAGGGGCTACATTTGCTCCTGCATTAGCCAACACACACACATATACAAAATACAGTGGAGTCTGCTGTAAATAAAGAGGTCATTATATAAAGCATTTTCCATTTGTAAATACGCCTGAAAAGGGCTTTAAAACATTACACAGCCAAATACAGGCATGCCGCCAATATGGTGCTTCCTTCTATGTGTGTCATGCATAGGCATTCTTGAGTACGTAGTCTGGGCATTGCAGTGGTGGAGCTGCGATGTATGCCCACATTTTATAAAATGACATCACTACACATGGAGACGCATGTGTATGGGGCTAGATTCAATGAATTGTGCCTGCAGTTAAGTGTCGGGATGATCCACGCTAAGCTGGTATTCTCTCTTGTCATCCCCCTTCTCTTCCACTGCTAACTCCAGACATAGTTCCTTTTCCCTCGCGGCACCTTATGCCTGGAATAGACTTCCTGAGCCTGTACGTCTAGCTCCATCTCTACCTGTTTTCAAATCTATGCTGAAAACCCACCTTTTCACCACTGCTTTTGGCTCCTAGCCACTACTCAATTGCCCTCCCCTTGTTCCTTCCCACCCATTACTTCCCTCGCCCTTAATTGTCTTGTCTGTCTGTATTTTTAGATTGTAAGCTCTATTGAGCAGGGACTGTCTCTCTGTGTCAGGTGTTCAGTGCTGCGTGCGTCTGGTAGCACTATACAAATGTTAATAATAATAATAATAATAATATTCTGTAAAGGGTGCTCTGCATGGAGCATCTTTTATAGATTACTAGCTTAGTGTGCATTCCCCCCCCCCCCCCCCCCCGGATTCTATATATCACACTAGAGTTCCACGCTGAAATCCAAGCATATTCTAAAACAACGCGCACAACTTAATTGGCTTAGCAAGCTAATCAGCGTTGATAACAGGTCTTAACGAGAAATTATGAGCACTAATAGGCAATCATTAGAATTTACGTACTGCACCTAAATTCTAATTTGTACAGCCAAAAATGGGCGTAGTTATGGGTGGGGAAATGAGCATTTTGTGGGTGTTCCAAAATTTACGTGCACTGTTATAGAGTATACCCCTGTGCGCCTAAATCTACACGCAGGCACTAAAAACCAACCTGTTTAAAAAGGCATACCTTACCGATCCAACATAAATGTCTGATCTTTGCAACACAACAAAACTAAAGAACGTAATGGACATAACGCAACTCTTCCGTTGTACGATTCCCTAGTGTGGCTGTGCCACATGAACTTTATCTTACCACGACATCACTTTGTATTTGTTCACACCGGAGTCTGTAATGCCTCTCTTGTACTATGTAAGCCACATTGAGCCTACAAATAGGTGGGAAAATGTGGGATATAAACGTAACAAATAAAATAAATTAATACATGTCACGTTTCCCTTGGTGTAAATGGATGCCTGTAGTTTTATGTGCCGTGAAATCAACTAAGCGAATTCTGTATACCGCGCCTAAATCTAAGTGCCACTTACAGAATACGCTTAGGTGGAAATGTATTTCGCATGGATTCTTCAGGCGCCCTCCATGCCTAACTTTGGGCATGAGCGTTTATACCTGCCAAAGGCTGGCACCCAACTGATGGCAGCTGGGTGCACAAACGCAGGTATTCTATAACATCGCACCCAATTCTGGGAATGCTCCTGATTCACCTGTGCTCCCCATGGCCATGCCCCCTTTGGAGTTGTTTGTGTAATTTAAGTGAACATGTTATTGAATAGGATGTAGGGCAGATCCGTGCATAACTCCTAATTGCTGTCAATTAAGTGGTCGATATCTCCAATAGTTGATTGCTAGCGCCTAATTCACTAATTAGTTTAAGCGCAGATCTGGGATCTGCGCACACATCTGGGTGACCTTACAGAATCCAGAGGAATGAAGGACGATTCTCTAATAAGGATGGACATTCATTTGCAGCGATATGAGAAATGTCGTTATCAAATGAAAATGAGTAGAAAAAACACAAAAATGAATGTTTTATCATTTGCCGATAATAATGCGCACTCTTTCCAAATGTGAGTATTATTTGTTATACTGCTCATCGGGTTCCTTCTGAGCCATTTACAATAGCTAAGTCAAAAAAGAAATATAGTTAAAAAGAGAGAAATATCATTCATATAGGAAAGTCATAGGAAGAGCTTAGAGAGAATCAAGTGTGCACAGTTCAGTTTCCCCATCCGTATCAACAACCCTCTCGGAGCCTTGTAGGGCCTGGATGAGGAGGACAAGAAGAACACATTCCAATCATGAAAGTTTCAAACTAGGTTTAAATTTAGACAGCGATTCTTGCAGCCTTATATGATGAGAAATGTTTAATCTGGTATGATCATGTTTTATTTGCCTGAATGTGGGGATGAGGAGCGTTTGTTGCTGGCTCAACCTTAGAGCACGACCATGACCAGGGAGTCTATGCACATTTTGCAAACAGGATGCCCATTGCGCATGTACAAACCATTGGCTATGCGCACACAGTTCATCCTCTTTCAAAAGAGTGTGCACTCAGTGACTTTGCTCCTGTGATGAAAGAACTAACCAATCAAAAATGAATAAAACAAACATTCTGGGGAAAAAACACGGGCTACCCATCCCTTTTCTATAACTGAGCGCCTACTTTCTTTTATACAATGCTAGTGTAACGGGTGATATATATGCATGTAAGTTAAGGGTGAGCACCACTGTTCCCTGTAAGCTGAGCAGGAGTCCTCCACCTGTAGTCCTGCCTGTAGGGGGCGCTGTTTTACTATCGCATTTTCAATAGGGAGGGGCAGGTAAGCTCTGCTGGTCTCCAGGAACCCTGAAGCATGACCCCCCACTGGCAGAAATGCAGTTGGAGGACTCCTGCTCAGCCTAGAGGGAACAGCGGTGAACACTGACCCCCGGATTCTATATTGAGGCACACACAGCTTCTTTCTCAAGGAGTAGCCTAGTGGTTAGTGCAGTGGACTTTGATCCTGGGGAACTGAGTTCAAATTCCCACTGCAGCTCCTTGTGACTCTGGGCAAGTCACTTAACCCTCCATTGCCCCTGGTACAAAATAAATATCTGAATATATATAAACCACTTTGAATGTAGTTGCAAAAACCTCAGAAAGGCGGTATATCAAGTCCTAGTTCCCTTTCCCTATTTGAGATTCTACATGGAATGTTGCTGCTATTGGAGATTCTAGATGGAATGGTGCTACTATTTGAGATTCTGTTGCTACTATTTGAGATTCTACTTGGAATGTTGCTACTCCACTAGCAACATTCCATGTAGAAGCCTGCCCTTGCAGTACGTGCAGGACGTCAGACTCACAGAAATAGAAGCCTGCACAGCTGCATTGCTGATGTGCAAGGGCAGGCTTCTACATGGAATGTTGCTAGTGGAGGAGTAAGCCTAGTGTTTAGTACAGCAGACTCTGATCCTGGGGAACTGAGTTCAATTGCCACTGCAGCTTCTTGTGACTCTGGGCAAGTCACTTAACCCTCCATTGCCCAGGTACAAAATAAGTACGTGAATATATGTAAACCGCTTTGAATGTAGTTGCAAAAACCTCAGAAAGGTGGTATGTCAAGTCCCATCCCCCCCTTTAAAAATAAGCAGGTCCTTGGGCTGACCACAGAAATTATTTACATGTCATTCCTCTTCAGTTTTCTGGTTCAGTCACCTTGGGACTAACCTGCAAATTGTCTGGAAAGCTGAATTTGCATTTCCCTGACATTTGAATGAATTTGCAAATTTTATTATTTAATGACTTATCCTTGCTCACTGACAGCATGTGAGAGGAGAGGATAACTCACAAGCAGTGAGGTCATAAGGGATTTCAGTCTGGTGCAAGCAGATTCACCTAGAATCTGTAGGGAAAATTCAAAGTATCCATAGAAAAATATTCCTGTTTTCTGTTCATTTTGTTTCACCATGTTTCCATCTTACCGCATATTAAACAGTTGTAGTGTCTGTTAGAATACCACATATTTACAGAATAGCGCTTACAAAGATTTTGGTTGGGGGGACATTGGGTGTCTGGGGATTCCAGGGGGGTGCCTTGGTCTAGGGGTCTTCATGTGTCTTCAGGGGATGGGGAGTCTATTTGAGGGGATCTTTGCTGGGAGGAGAGGGGAAGAAGTGGACGAGGTCCACACTTACTATTAACACTGCTCCACCCCTTTTAAGATAGCACCTGGGAGCTTCAGACCATATGGTAGAGGCCTAATGCTCCATGGAAGGATAGCTAACACCAACTCAAAGATGGTGTTATTTTCTGTGAATAACACAGCTTTGCAAAGTTCAAAGCATGCTGTGTTATTTGATTTGTATAATAATGAGATGCTTTGTATGCATTTGCGTACTTTGATATCATTATTAAGTAGGCTACGTTGACTTAAACTAACATACATTGCAGTAAAATAGCATATGATTTTGCTATATAATGCACATTGAGGCAAATATTGCGCATTATTCCCTTAACACAACTTAGTAATTACCCAACTCGTTAAATGCAATTGAGTTTCAGATAAACTGCCAGTTCGAGGGTACTGTGCACTGCCAAGTAGAAACCTTGGCTTGAGCTTAGCTCTTGGACCTAATCTACATACGTAAATACCCGGTTATGCTAGTATTCTATAAAACAAAGTAGGCGCCGACTTTCCTTTATAGAATAGGCTCATACACTACCCTCCCTTGGTGTGAATAGTATTTTAATTGTAATTCCTCTAAATTTTAAACCGCTTTGATCTGTGCATCAATATTGCTGGTATATCAAGTATGAATAAACCAAACCTCCCTATAGCCCCCACCCCTGCCCCTTAGGGCCTCCTCACTAATCCCAGATGACTAGTGGATTGGGGCAGGAGTGATCCCCTGTTACTCCTACCCCATGTGGCTCTGATTCAAAATGGCACTTCTTGACCCCTAGTGGCAGTCTTGCGGTACTACCACTAGGGTCAAACTACCATAACTTTCTACAAATCTGAATTACTACATTCTACTGCAGGTCACCTACTTTCAGCAACAAGATAATAATCATAATAATAATAATAATAATAACAATAATAACAACAAAGCTTGTATCCTGCCTAGGCCTTATAGTTCAAAGTGGTTAACAAAAGAAAGTGACTTTTCATCTCCAGGAATTACAGCGAATCATAATTAAAAACATGAACAAACCTAAAATTATTCAGGAGCTAGAACATATTTCCTGAACAGAAAAGTTTTAATATATTAATGAAATTCACCATATGAACTAGACCGACATTTTATAGATATATATCTTTTCCAAGTCCAGCAGCTTGGAATGCCAAAAGATACTCAAAATGTTTTATCTTTTCATACCTTTAGATGATGGCAAGATGAAAAAATTTTCATTTCCCTTTCTAAATTTTTATTTACTATGCACTATCTTGGCATGAGCATAAAAATAAGCAGATAGCAAACCATACAAAAGTTAAATAACATGATAGTTTAAACAAAATTCTCACCCCCACAATGAACCCTGACAATACTGGGATAATCTATCTACGCTCGTTAGTAAGAAAATCAAGCAAAGGGCAGTATTCTGAATAGCATAGAGGGGCATAATCGAACGGGGGCGCCTATCTCTAAGGACGGCCCCATAAAGGGGCGTCCCCGACCGTATTATCAAAACAAGATGGGTGATCTTTCGTTTCGATAATACGGTCGGGGACGCCCAAATCTCAATATTTGGGTCGACCTTAGAGATGGCCGCCCTTGGTTTTCGCCGATAATGGAATCCAAAGATGGCCATCTCAAAAACGGCCAAATCCAAGCCATTTGGTTGTGGGAGGAGCCAGCATTTGTAGTGCACTGGTCCCCCTCACATGCCAGGACACCAACCAGGTACCCTAGGGGGCACTGCAGTGGACTTCAGAAATTGCTCTCAGGTGCATAGCTCCCTTACCTTGGGTGCTGAGCCCCCCAAACCACCCCCCCTGGCCCTCCTGCCTGAAGTACACTGCACCCACTACAACTGCTCCAGGGACCTGTATACTGCTGCGATGGGCCTGAGTATGGCATTTGAGGCTGGCATAAAGGCTGGCAAAAAAGTATTTTTAACCTGTTTTTTCTGGTGGGAGGGGGTTAGTGACTACTGGGGGAGTAAGGGGAGGTCATCCCCGATTCCCTCTGGTGGTTATCTACTCAGTTCGGGCATCTTTTCACGGCTTGGTCATGAAAAAAAATGGACCAAGTAAAGTCGGCCAAGTGCTCGTCAGGGCCGCCCTTCTTTTTTCCATTATCGGCCAAGTACACCCTTCTCCTAATCACGCCCCAGTTCCGCCTTCGCTACCCTGCCGACACACCACCATGAACTTTGGTCGTCCCTGCGATGGAAAGCCATCGAGGGTGTCAAAAAATCGCCTTTCGGTTATGCTGATTGGGCGGCCTTGCGAGAAGGGCGCCCATCTCACTATTTGTGTTGAAAGATGTGCGCCCTTCTCTTTCGAAAATGAGCTGGATAGTAACATAGTAGATGACGGCAGAGAAAGACCTGTATGGTCCATCCAGTCTGCCCAATAAGATAAACTCATATGTGCTAGTTTATGTGTGTACCTGACCTTGATTTGTATCTGCCATTTTCGGGGCACCGGCCATAGAAGTCTGCCGCACTAGCCCCGCCACCGGCTCTGCCACTCAATCTCCGCTAAGCTTCTGAGGAACCATTCCTTCTGAACAGGATTCCTTTATGTTTATGTCTTGTGCAATCTAAATAAGTAACATTACAGTAGCCTATTTGACTCAAAATTAAGGACTGCCCCAATATTTTCAATTGATCCTCTTTAAAATATTTACATTTTCCAAGCTAAGAAATTTATTTGATCTTCAAAAGATAACTTAGGGCCGTTTACTAAGGTGCGCTAGCATTTTTAGCGTGTGCACAAAATTAGCATGCGCTAACTGTGTAGGCACCCATAGGAATATTGCGGGCTCCTACACAGCGCACGCTAATGGTTAGCACGCACTAACACGCCTCTAGCATGGCTTAGTAAACGGGGCCCTTACTGTCCAAACAGAATCCCAATAATGTGATGATAATGTGTAAATTATTTAATTACTCGTAATCTGAGAAGGAGCCCAGGTAGGACAGTTACTGAAACTCACAAGGTTTGTTTTTATCCGTGTTAAGTTTTAAGTTATGACTCACCATCATAGTTGTATTATAATTATTAAATTCGATTCGCTGGCTCACACAAAATTTCAGTTATGTGCTAAACCTGAGCGCTTACTAACTGAAATCAATTTCTCAGCATTGGAGAGACATTGAATTACCCTTGGTGCAGTTCTGTATGAAAAACAGAACAGACAGAAGCAGTACTGTTGACAGGAAATATGAGAAAGAAAGGGAACTTCCTCTATCTGGCGACCTTTTGAAAGAGCATGAAACTTGATAAGTCTATATTTCACACAAAGGGGACAGCCAGGCAAGGATGGCTAAACTAGACTTCCATGTTTGCTGAGCTGATAACAGGATGAGTTCCTGTTTTCAAATGTGCTTGACCTACAAGTAATTACGATCTTTTTTATCCTGTATAACTCTCTCTACTGTATGATTTGTGTGTGCTTATCTTCCTGTCAAACCCTGGAAATTTTAGGTAAATAGAATTGGGTCAAAATTGAAAGCCAGCAGCTAAGGGGCCCTTTTACTAAGCTGCGTAAGCATCTACGTGTGCCCAACGCGAGCCAAAATGGAGTTACCGTCCGGCTACAGCGTGGCTCTTGTGGTAATTTCATTTTTGGTGTGCGTCAGATGCGCGCCCAGTGGCATTTGACGCGCATAGGTCATTACCTCCCGGTTACCGTGTGAGACTTTACCGCTAGGTCAATGGCTGGTGGTAAGGTCTCAGACCCCAAATGGATAACGCGCCAGTTTTGATTTTGCCGCCCGTCCATTTTCGGCACAAATTTTAAAAAGGCCTTTTTTGAAGGCACGCTGAGAAACGGATCTGCGCACGCCCAAAACACGCTCCTACACTACCGCAGGCCACTTTTCAGCGCACCTTAAAGGATCCCTATTTGTTTAAAAATATGAACATTCAGCACCGCTATACAGATAGGCGGTGGCACTTAATAAACTTGGGGAGTGCTTACTTCTGGCAGCTAAGGACACCAAATGTTAAATGCTGGGTTGATACATGCTAAGCATGAATTCTCTATCAGCAGTTATGGCTGTAATTGCTAGTATAGAATACTGATGTAAATCCACAGTTACGTCTTATACTAGCTCATTGGCTGGTGAAAGGTTTGTACCTAACCAGTAAAATTCTGTAACATGTGCATGTAAATGCTGGGCATGCCCCTGACCTGCCCATGTCCCACCCAAGTCATGCCCCCTCACAGGTGCATGCTATGGCTTTTGCGTGCCCATTTTCTAGAATCCCAAGTGCCAATTTATTTATTAGGATTTATTTACAGCCTTTTTGAAGGAATTCACTCAAGGCGGTGTACAGTAAGAATAGATCAAACATGAGCAATAGGCAATTACAGCAGTAAAAATATTCAAGTAACAATACAAAGTATGGCACGGTATACTACTTTATATTTAAACAGGGAATTTCAAACAGTATCAATGTAAACCAATGATATTACTCTACTCCTGAATACAATAGTGGAGCTCTGAGGTTCCTTGTTGGTTAATTTGAAAGCAAGGATCTTTGTGATTGATTGATTCTTTGAATTACAAGGAGACACACCTGCAAAACTTTTTAGTTTCAAACTTTTTTTGAGATTTATGGTATACTACTTACAATGACTACACAATAAGTAATAGAACATTATAATTGGTAGTGAAGGGTAATTAGCAACAAATATAGTCAATCATTGCTTTTTAATGCAAATTAGCAGCTAACTATTAAATTAAGTTATGCGCATAACTAACACACTCCTCTATATCCTGCAAGCACAACTTTGCATTCTAAGTGTAAAACTGTGCGCGTAAATTTACAGAATTATGGGGTATATGTGTGGAAAGCAATTCTGTAACAGGACTGATGCTGTTACATGCGCCTTACATGAATAAGTGTAGAGAAAAGCGGCCATTGCATGAATAATTGTCCTACAGAGCATAACTGCAAGGGGGTATACATGTGGGGGGAGGGGCACGGTCATGTCTCCAATATATGCAACACAACTTACAGAATAGTATAAGTTACATGCGTCGCATGGCATTGTTAGACACGCCTATTTACACCAGCCAAAGGCCTGGTGTAAATAGTCACGCTGATATTCAGGCCCACCAATGCAGCTTTTTGCTAATATTCTATAATGGAAGCTGGCTGCCCAGATGCCTCTATAGATCAGGTGAAACATAGAAAAATGAAGTCAGATAAAGACCATCAAGCTTATTTTCGAAAGTGATCGCCGGCCATTTCCCGACATAAATCGGGAGATGGCCGGCGATCTCTCAAAAGCGGCGAAATTGGTATAATCGAAAGTGGCATTTTTGACACCATCGCCGCTTTCCCGTCGCCTCGCTGGTGAAAGTTCAAGGGGGTGTGTCGGCGGCTTAGTGAAGGCTGTACATGGACGGGCATGGGCGTGGCTACCAGATGGCCGGCTTTCGCGGATAATGGAAAAAAAAAGTGGCGTTAAGCAGTATTTTGCCAGGTTTACTTGGTCCTTTTATTTTCACGACCAAGCCTAAAAAAGGTGCCCCAACTGACCAGATGACCACTGGAGGGAATGGGGAATGACCTCCCCGTAGTCCTCCAGTGGTCAGCAACCCCCTCCCACGCTAAAAAAATTAAAATAAAACACTTATTTGCCAGCCTGTATGCCAGCCTCAAATGTCATACCCAGCTCCCTGACAGCAGTATGCAAGTCCCTGGAGCAGTTTTTAATGGGTGCAGTGCACTTCAGGCAGGCAGACCCAGGCCCATCCCCCCCTACCTGTTACACTTGTGGTGCTAAGTGTTGAGCCCTCCAAACCCCCCCAAAACCCACTGTACCCACATGTAGGTACCCTCCTTCACCCATAAGGGCTATGGTAATGGTGTAGAGTTGTGGGGAGTGGGTTTGGGGGCGATTTGTGGGGCTCAGCACCCAAGGGAAGGGAACTATGCACCTGGGAGGGTTTTTTGTATTTTTTAAAATTTTAGAAGTGCCCCCTAGGGTGCCCGGTTGGTGTCCTGGCATGTGAGGGGGACCAGTGCACTACGAATCCTGGCCCCTCCCACGAACAAATGCCTTGGATTTTGCCGGGTTTGAGATGGCCGGCATTTTTTTTCCATTATCGCTGAAAAACAAAACCGGTGATCTCAAACCCGGCGAACTCTTGGCATTTGGCCGGGCTAAACCGTATTATCGAAAGAAAAGATGGCCGGCCATCTTTTTCGATAATACGGTTCCGGCCAGCTGTAGCGCCGCCGCCACAATAGATCGCCGGCGAACTATTTGGCTGGCAACGTTCGATTATGACCTATCCAGTCTGCCCATCCGTGCCATCTACTCTCCCTGTCACTCCCTTAGAGATCCTATGTACTTGTCCCAAGCTCTCTTGAATTCAGATACAATTTTCGTCTCCACCACTTGTTTGACGATGTCCATATAGGAAAAAAAGAGAAACTATCGAGAGAAAAGTTACAGAAACGGACAATTTGCAATTAGTAATGTTAAAAGATATTTCTAATTTAAGAAGGAAAACGGAGGTATATGATAACTACCTGAGGAATAATAATGTGAGACTTATACATTTTTCCTAAGATTAAATTGGTGAAACCGATGGATATGTTAAAAAGATATCTCCGTGAAATATTAGAGATTCCTGAGACTGATTTACCACCTTTTAATCAGGTGTAATATATTTCACAAAATTAGATTGTAAGCTCTTTGAGCAGGGACTGTCTTTCTTCTATGTTTGTGCAGCGCTGCGTACGCCTTGTAGCGCTATAGAAATGCTAAATAGTAGTAGTAGTAGTCTCTTGTAACCAGAGCTAATATTGTGATGTCATAATGCCTCAGGCCACCAATAAGAGCCAACCTCATCAGTGATGTCACAATGGCTTGATTGTCCTATACTTGGCTCACTTTTATTACATAGCTCTTTGAGCAGGGACTGTCTTTCTTCTATGTTTGTGCAGCGCTGCGTATGCCTTGTAGCGCTATAAAAATGCTAAATAGTAGTAGTAGTAGTAGATTTGCCTCAAGAGAATAAAGATTCCTTAGACCTGACAGCGTTTTTGGAAACTTCTGAAATAGAACAAGTACAACCTGCAACACTGATAGCTTTAACTCCAGACAAACAGCGGTTCTTTCATCTATTTTTTTAAGAACAGGGATAAATTATTCCTGGGCTTAAGAATAAGTATGTTTCCTGATAGTGGAAAAGAAACTCGGAAACGGCGTAAACAATTTGTGTTACTAAAACCTGCTGTTCTCCAATTAGGAGGTGTTTTCTATTTAAGGTTTCCCTGCAAATGTATCATACGTTTTGATTCATGCAAATATGTTTTTTTTTGGACCCTTCACAATTAACATCTTTCATATCTCCTAAAAGAACTGGAGGGGTTCAAGTTAATTAATAATTTTCTGTCCTTTCTAGGTGCTGAATAACCTTTTTCAATTTTCCTTTTGATTTTCCTGTTTTTTTGAAATCTTGGATCCATATTATGGTGGACTTGAGTATTAAAACAGTACTTATTTATATTACTTTATATTTTCCTAGTAAATTCTAAAATGTATTATCACTTTCTGAATCGAGTGTATAACCTTGAAAAAGATGTAAAAAATGTGCAAAAATAAGTACATAAGCACTGCCACGCTGGGAAAAGACCAAAGGTCCATCAAGCCCAGCACTCTGTCTCCGACAGCGGCCAATCCAGGCCCAAAGAACCTGGCAAAAACCCAAAATTTAATAATGATCAATGGACTTTTCCTTCAGGAGTCTGTCCAGACCCCCTTTAAACTCAGCAAGGCCAGCTGCCGTCACTACCTTCTCCGGCAATGAGTTCCAGAGTCTAACTACGCGCTGAGTAAAGAAAAACTTTCCCCGATTTGTTTTAAAACTACCACATTCTAATTTCATCTTGTCCCCTGGTTCTATTATTGTTAGAAATTGTAAACAAATGCTTCACATCTGTCCGCTCTACCCCACTCATTATTTTGTAGACCTCTATCAGCCGCCTATACATCGTGCCTAAAAAATCGATACTGAAATAAATATACCTTGGTGTATTCTATAAAGTATGCCTAAATTGAGGTGTATTTTTAAATAATATGCCTAAATTTTCATGCATTTTATAGAATACACCAAGCGCCCATCCATGTGACTAAATTTAGTCAAGGGCAGTTACGCCAAGTAAAACTTGGTGTAAATGCCGACACCTAAATTATATATGGACTGGGTGTATTCTATAACAACGTGCGTAGATTTTAGAAATGGCCATGACCTACCCATTGAACACCCATGGCCACACCCCCTTTTCAACTATATGGCTTAGAATTTATTCGCATCACTTTATAGAATATGCTTAGACAGTTGTGCGTGTAAATTCTAATTAATGCCAATTAGTGTCAATAATTGCTTAAGTGGCAGTTATCAACGCTGATTGGCTTGTAACTAATTACTTTGCATGCGCAAATCCAGAACACGGGCAGGTTTGTGCACGCAACTTAAGTCATGTTAGTAGAATCTGGGGGATAATGCACAATTTTTTTCAGTTCATACTGTACAAAGGTAGTCCAAAAAATAAAAACAAGTATATAGTAACATAGGAGTTCTCAACTGTTATAAAGCTTCAACAAGATCGGATCGCGTTTCGTTGAATGTTTCTTGAGGAAACCCCCCAAATCAATACAGATGGAGTGTCGATCTCTTCCTCCATCGCATTCAACGATTCCAATGACCTTGGGGTAAATGAGCTAATTCAAATACCACTGAGCTGAATTCATTCAGGACATATCCATGACCCAGGAATCATAAGACAGCTGCTAATTTTAGCCCCTTCCTTATACCACAAAACCTGTGCTCTTCATGGGATCATCCTCTGACACAGAGGCATCTTGTAGCATTTCTTCATATGAGTTTGAAATGCATTCTGAGGAAAACTGTGAGATACCATGGGCTGCTCACAGACCCCCAGGTACTTTGAATCTATAGGCCTGTAAGCCAAGTTTTAAAGGGAAACTCCCTGCAGATGCAAAGTCAGGGCTTTTTTTTTTGAAGGGGTACTTGGGGGTACTGAGTACCGGCACCTTTTCCATTGTCTGCTAAAATTGACCCATGGTCCCCAAAGTTTTAATGAAAGAGCTCAGGCGCTACGCACAAATTCTGCCTTGTCATAGATTCTGTGACTTGTTGGCTATTGTGGGGTAGGTCCCTCAGTGATCACCCCATCCCTGAAGGGTGGCCTGGCGTTTGAGTACCGGCACCTTTTTCGCTAGAAAAAAATGCACTGTGCAAAGTACACCCAATAAAGAACTAATGGGGACTTCTGAAAGCAGTCCCTTTACGTACTTTACCAGGCCCACTCCTGGCACCAGCCCTGTCCTCTAGGGAAAATATACACATGCCGTGGACAGTGTGGATATTTTAACACACATGGGGCCCTTTTACTAATGATATCGCTCTAACGGGGGATAATTATACTATCTAGGAGCAAGAACACTCATATATTTATCAAACTCAAATGCCCCTAATAAAGTTTGTAACAATACCTTTCTTTCAACATATTACATTTACCCTACCACCCCAATCCATACAATACAGTCTCAGGAACTCAATCTCTCAAACCTTTCATTGCGCCATTCAGCTTCCACACCAGTTCCTTATTAATTAAATATGGTTCATCTTAACTTCTTCAACATGCTACCCTGTTCACACAGTACACAATACTAGTATGGTCAATTTAACCATCTAGAGTAACACACCATCCAGGAACAAATCCATATATGTTGTGCCTAAGCACAAAGTCCTTACTGGCAAAACAGAGTAGCTTTTGTGAAAAGTAGTTCTTTAACAAGGTGAACCTTCATCCATACGCAAATAGTAATCGCCGGTCAGCTCAATGGGTCAGCGTAGCTTGAAGAGAGCTTCCATTTGACTGCATCAAATTTGCATTAAAATTCCTCTCCAGCTTTACGCTCCTCTATGCGAGACCACATTTCGGTTCAACCTTCCTCAGGAGGACCAACTCCCACAACCTTAGGGAATATCTGTCCAAAGTGTCCCATCACACTGATCGATTCAGCTAAATAAGCCACATAGGCGCCTACGCGCACCCAATGTGCCCCAATTAGAAACTACCACCTGGCTACCATGTGGCCTGGATGGTAATTTCATTTTTTACATGCGCCCACTGCGCGCGCTGGAAACTTTCTGGTGCGTGGCGCTAACCGGGTGGTAATCAGCATTGTACGTGCGCTGACGATTACAACCCGATTGAGACCTTACCGCTAAGTCAATGGGTGGTGGTAAGGTCTGAGGCCCAAAACGGACACGCGCCAATTTTCATTTTGCCGCTCGTCCATTTTCAGCCCCCCCCCCCTTCAAAAGGCCTTTTTTGCAGGTGCGCTGAAAAATGAACCTGCGCGCATTCGATACACGTGTCTACACCAGCGCAGGCCACTTTTCGGCGCACCTTAGTAAAAGGACCCCCCATGGAAGAGAAATTTTCAGAGGTAACCATCAATTTGAAAATGTCCACAAATGCTGTGAAGGGTGAGCATAATGCCCCAAATGAAATCAAAGGCTCTTCAAAATTGAGAAGCAGCTAGTGTTTAGATAATCCAAATCAAATAGGGCAGGCTTTGAAACACTTTGGATAAATCCAGCTGGTCTGCTGGTCTCAAATTTCCGTGTTCTCCAAGTTCAGAACTGTTTAGACCTTGTGCAAAAGTTAATTCAAGCAGAGTTTCACCTGTTTGCTGTCTTCATATAGTTTGAATCTGCAAGTATTTACATCAATCTCTACTAGTCTGAGCTAATTCGGGTTTAGAACCTCTTGTCAGATTCAGATGGGACTGAAGAGCATTCAGGGTACCTGGGTGAATTAAACAAAAATTTTGAGTGGTGTGAACTTGGGTTTGAATTAGGTCTGATGAGCAACACCCAAATCAGGTTTCAGTAAATTTGCTTGAAACTACATTTCAAACTCCCGTGACCAAAAACGTTAAAGGAGTCCGCACTGTGCAGTTTATTTTCTTCCTGCAAAAGGTACGCCTCTCTCACAGTATTATATGAGTCATTCGGATGCATTTCCTTGGAAATTTTACTTCCTCGTAATCTGTAATTTTATAAAACTGAGATTTGTTTGTTTGGGTTGCTTTATTTATTTTTTTTTTTTGCCTCTTGAGTCATTATTGCTGTTTGCTTTCTCTTTTCCACAGGTATCTGCAGTTTTTCCCCATACAAGAGAGAAGATGGTCTTAGCTTATTCCAACCTAGCCATCACTGCATTGCTTGGCTGGTGAGAAAAAAAAGATAGTTTTTAAAAATAGTGTGGTCGGGTCCAAAGTCTGTGGATGTCCTTACCGGTGTGGTCTGAACCAGTTCTCAAAGGACAGGTCTGCACGTACAGGATCAATTAATTTTATTTATTTATATTTCCAGGTTGCAGCTGTACGATGCACTTGCTGTGGACTTACACCTTGCAGCTCGGCATGAACTTCTTTGAAAATTGCCGCAGGGAAAAAGAATTCCCTGAGAATTTCACCAGCTTTGTCCACAGGAACATTTTGTAGTCAAAAGAAGTTGTGCAATTTTGAAATGACAGAACGTTGTCATTTACGCCACATTTTACTTGGCATAAATCCCGAGACCTGAATTAGGTGCAGAGCAGGTGTATGCTATAACAACATGCATAGATTTTAGAAATGCTTCGATTTCCACCCACGCCCTGCCCATGGCCATGACCCCTTTTCAACTATGCAATTTAGAATTTGCGCTCACCATGTTACAGAATACACTTAGCAAGTTGCGTGCATAAATCTTAATGCCAATTAATGTTATAATTGCTTGTAAACATCCAATTGACAGTGCTGATTAGCTAGTTAATTAAGTTACGTGCATTGTTAGAGAATTTGCTTCAATTGCCATGTGGAAATTAAGGCACGATACATAGAATCCATTAGTTAGTGCGCAAAGTTGCATGTACAATATATAGACTAAGGCCAGTTGCGTGTGCAACATAATTTAATAATTGGCTGTTAATTGGAGTTAGCCAATTATTGGCCTAAATTGGTGATAACTGCAGAACTGCTCTTAGTCGCAATTCTACTACTACTACTACTACTTGTGGTTGGGTGGTGGAGATAGTGCTGGGCAGACTTACACGGTCTGTGCCCTGAAAAGGACAGGTACAAATCAAGGTAAGGTATACACAAAAAGTAGCACATATGTGTTTATCTTGTTGGGCAGACTGGATGGACCATGCAGGTCTTTTTCTGCCGTCATCTACTATGTTACTATGTTAAGTTACTCATCATTTCTATAGTGCTACTAGACGTATGCAGCGCTGTACACCTGAATGTGAAGAGACAGTCCCTGCTCGACAGAGCTTACAATCTAATTAGGACAGACAAACAGGACAAATAAGAGATAAGGGAATATTAACGTGAGGATGATAAAATAAGGGTTCTGAACAAGTGAATAAGGGTTAGGAGTTAAAAGCAGCATCAAAAAGGTGGGCTTTTAGCTTAGATTTGAAGACGGCCAGAGATGGAGCTTGACGTACCGGCTCAGGAAGTCTATTCCAGGCATATGGTGCAGCAAGATAAAAGGAGTTAGCAGTGGAGGAGAAGGGTGCAGATAAGAAGAGATTTACCCAGTGAACGGAGTTCCCAGGGAGGAATGTAGGGAGAGATGAGAGTGGAGAGGTACTGAGGAGCTGCAGAGTGAATGCACTTATAGGTCAATAAGAGGAGTTTGAATGTATGCGGAAATGGATAGGAAGCCAGTGAAGTGACTTGAGGAGAGGGCTAATATGAGCATAACGACACTGGCAGAATATTAGTCGTGCAGCAGAATTTTGAACAGATTCTAGAAGTTGAGGACGGAATATCTATCACTCTCAATTTCTAGGGAGGCATGGATGTGGGAGAGGCATGGATAGGGCAGCGGCGTGCCTAGGAGTTACGCACACAGGTTATAGAATACTTCTAACTGCTTGACATGAGCTCTTTACACCTCCCTTTGACATGGCCTAAATGCTCGTGCCTAAAGTTAGACGTGAAACTGTGGACTTAGGCTAATGTTCTAGAATGGTAATTCTGCGCAGCCCTGCCATTCTTACAAAGCAGTGGTAAGCCCCAAAATGGACGTGCAGCAAAATAAAAATTGGCGCGTGTCCATTTTGGGTCTGAGATCTTACCGCCAGCCATTGACTTAGCTGTTAAGGTCTCACGTGTTAACTGGCCGGTAATGACCTACGCGCATCAAATGCCACTTGGCGAGAAAATAAAAATTATTTTTCAGACGCATGTATTGGACACTTGCCAAAAATGAAATTACTGCAAGAGCCACCCGGTAGCTGGGCGGTAACTCCAAATTGACACGCGTTGGGTGCACGTAGATGCTTACACGGCTTAGCAAAAAGGCCCCTGAGGTTCTTCATTTCTTGTTATCTTTAAGGAACATGCATTTCATAAAGCACTAGGCCTCTTTCACACATCCTACATAAGCACACAACTGTGGAACCCAATACCAAAAGCCTTGAAAACGACGTAGGACCGCCTAAACTTCCGGAAAACACTAAAAACCAACCTGTTTAAAAAGGCATATCCTACCAATCCAACTTAAATGCCTGATCTCTGCAACACAACCAAACTAAAGCCCGTAATGGACATAACACAACTCTTCGGTTCTCCGATTCCCTAATGTGGCTGTGCCACATGAACTTGATCTTACCACAACATCACCCTGTATTTGTTCACACCGGAGCCTGCAAAGGCCTCTCCGGTATTATGTAAGCCACACCGAGCCTACAAATAGGTGGGAAAATGTGGGATACAAATGTAACAAATAAATAAATATCTGAGAAGCTTAAAATTCACCGATTTAGCAAAAAAGCGGGCCTTTAGCCTTGGAATCTAGTCAGCTTTGTATTATACAACCCCAGCTGCCACCCGGATGTATTTAAGTAGAAAGAACGATACATTTGCTTTCTCTTTCAGAACTCTTGATAGCTTGCGATATCTTTAGACTGTAATCAAGACATAAGAATTTCCCTTGGCAGTGGGTCTCTGCACATTACTTCTGAAGCAGTGCTGTTAACATTGCCTGAAAATAAACAGGTAAACTCAGTTTGCTGCAACAGCTACAAATCCGAATGCAAAACTATGGGCGTCCAAAAATTGTACCCAGCTGCTACCCCTGAAGCTTTGACGGCTGGTGCTATCACTCACAATTTTCAACTGTATATCTTAATTCTGCCCGCTAGCGTGTCTAGTTTTCTTTTTCATTGTATGAAACCTATTGAAATAACAACAACAAAAGCAGCAGCAAAGAACCAAGTAACTATTTCCGCTTTCCGAATAATTCATTGAAAACCAAGGGTTTGGCTCTTCACGATTTTTCTCCCAGTGCGTTCACCGGTTTGTGATATTTTGCAACACGAGCAGTAGTCAGTGTGGTCACATTCTGACATTGTGTATCTATGCCACCGTACCAGTCGTTACTTAAGTCAGATTGTAAAGATGAAATAGTTACTCACCGAATGGAATATCCATATTCGCACGGAGTTGCGCACTTACATTGACCATGTCTCGTCTGCTAATTTTGATAAAAACACGGGGTTGCAAATGGTAGGAAAGTGCAGGCAAAAGCCAGGAGGTATTGTAAAAGAAGGAAGGGCCGCGTGTCGTGCCTGTTATCTTATTGATTCTCTTAATCAGGGCTAATGTGGGTGGAGATGTTAAATAGTAACCAGTCTCTTATGGAAACTGGTGTAGAAGGTAGCTGTCTCTATAGTAACTGTGAGGCTAGAAACTCAAACAGGGCTTTTACTGCACTGACTTCAGTTTTAATTCACACCTTGTTTCGATAAAACACATGCTGATCTGAAGACTGAAATATGAATGATTTTCTCTGTCCTTTTGCATCAGTCTATGGAGAATAATACAGCGTTGTCTGCTACTGAATAACTCTCAAACAGAATGTGCACTCAACTGTGAAAACATTCATCTAACTTCCTCATTTTAGCCAACATACTAGTACTAACCGTTTCTATAGCACTACGCACACATGAGTTTATCTTGTTGGGCGGACTGGATGGACCGTGCAGGTCTTTTTCTGCCGTCATCTATTATGTTACTATTATTATTATTAACATTTGTATAGCGCTACCAGATGCACGCAGCGCTGAACACCTGAGACATATGCAGTGCTGTACACATTATACGCAGGTACTTTCTCTGTCCCTAGAGGGCTCACAATCTAAGCTTTTTGTATCTGGGGCAATGGGGTTAAGGGGCCCTTTTACTAAGCCCGCGTAAGCGCCTACACGCGCCAAAATGGAGTTACCACCTGACTACTGCGTGGTTCTTGCAGTAATTTCATTTTTGAAGCGCATCGATACACGTATCTGAAAAAATATTTTTCTATTTTCGGGTACGTGTAACGGACACGCGCCAAGTGGCATTTGACATACGTAGGTCATTACCGCCCGGATTCTTTACCACTAGGTTAATGGCTGGAGGTAGGGTCTCAGACCCAAAATGAACGCGCGGCAATTTTGATTTTGCCGCACATCCATTTTCGGCAAAAAAATAGCCTTTTGTACAAGCGCGCTGAAAAATGGATCGACATATGCCCAAAACCCGCACCTACACAACCACAAGCCATTTTTCAGCGCGCCTTAGTAAAAGTACCCCTAAGTGACTTGCCCAAGGTCACAAGGAGCTGCGGTGGGAATTGAACCCAGATTGTCGGGGTAGATGTGAAGCGTCTGATTACGCTTTCCAAAAATACTAGGACTAGGGGGCATGCGATGAAGCTACAATGTAGTAAATTTAAAATGAATCGGAGAAAATCTTTCTTCACTCAACATGCAATTAAACTCTGGAATTCGTTGCCGGAGAATGTGGTAAAGGCGGTTAGCTTAGCAGAGTTTAAAAAAGGGTTGGATGGCTTCCTAATGGAAAAGTCCATAGACCGTTATTAAATGGACTTGGGGGAAAATCCACTATTTCTGGGATGAGCAGTATAAAATGTTTTGTACTTTTTGGGATCTTGCGACCTGGATGCTGGAAACAGGATGCTGGGCTTGATGGACCTTCGGTCTTTCCCAGTATGGCAATACTTATGCACTTATGTACTTACGTAAAGGCCACTGTACTAAGTATTAGGCTACTCCTCCATGCCTTAGGGCCAATGCAAAAAAACAAACAAAACAGAACGCTGTAGCAAGACTCCACAATGAACCTTCCTATGGACTGACAGGAAGAAGATTCTGGTTCCCGGCTCCAGAGCAGTGCCAGTCAAAGTAGTAATGAAGGGGTGGCCTGTTCTGGAGAAGCAGCCACATAGGAGTCGCTCCTCAAGAACTGGAGGGCAGATAAAACTCAGAGGCTAGGGTGGATCCAGTAGAAAGGAGGGAAAAGGTCTTCCTTTCCCAGAGTAGTCCAGTAAGAAATAAAGATGCAGTGATGGGTTTCCCACCCTGCGACTCTTCTGGACCTTGGCTTTCTATCCAGCAGGCTAAAGGGAAGAAATGAGGTGAAGGGATAGGCCATGAGCGGGGCCTGTTCCCTAAACAAAAAAAAGGGGTTGTAATCCTGAAAACCAGTGGAACCCCAGCACAGTGTCCAGGAGAAGTGAGGAGAACAAAGCTGTAACATATCCAAACTGGGGGACAGGATTGGAACCCAGAAGCCATATGAGGATATGCTGGAAGTCTATGTGATAGGAGGTGGGACCCAAGCCCTTGGTTCATCCTACTTGCCTAGTCCAGAGAGGCTGAATATTGTCAGCATGGAGGACAAATTCCAATTTTATAGCCAGCCATCATGGGACTCTTGTACTGGTGTGCTTTGTTCCCTCTAAGTTGATCGAGTGGCCTCCAATTGCATTGCTACCGCTAGAGGTGGTGCTTCAATGTTGTATTTTCAATCTCTAGGGACAGGCAGTTGCCTGAAGTCTGTAGAACTTGCCTGTCCCTAACTATCGAAAATGTGATAGGGAAACGGCACCACCCACTGGCAGGTCTGTAGGTGGAGGACTCCTCATCAGCTTAGAGGGAACATGTGTGGTCTAGGTGCTTGGGAAGGATTTTAAGCAGATTGCAGATTTTAGCCACGCACAACCACTAAATACGTTGTGAACCCACCCCTTTTGAATCCTCAGCTCCCACAAATGAGGGGACTAGCTATGTTGTAGTAGAACTGGTCATTAATGCTGGTTAAGCTGAGTTTAATGTGAGCATCTCTGGGGCATTTAACATTTAATTTATTAAGTGGACCAAAATATTTATAAATTGGGCATTAACGGCAGGTTTTACTGTAGTCAGTAACAGATGTATGCTCATGCCTATCCTAATGGGCTGTCACAACCATGGCCTGCCCTGCACCCCAGCTCACAAACAGGGTTTGTCTGTGTGATGTCCTTCGGGGCTTCAGCTGGGCTCTGCAATGCTCCGTCGGGCAGCCTGCCCCTTCTCTGCTGTTCTGGTACTAGCTGATGTTGGCTTCCTGGCGCAGATGCGTGCACCGAAGAAACTCGCTTGGACAGCTGGCAGCAGGGTGTGCCGGATCCTCGTGAGACACCTTGTCCAGGCCCTATTTAGGAAGGGCCTGGGCTTTCTCTATTGCCTTTGCAACAAGGTCGCATTGCTTTGCCATCGTTGCCTCGTCTGGCTCCTATCTGTTCTGCCTGCCTTGTCTCCAGCCTTGCCAAGCTGCCTGACTCTTGACCTAGCCCGGATCACTCGCATGCTGCTTCCAGTTCTACTAGTCGGAGATAAAAATAATGGGCTCAATGTTTCGAAAAGGTTTAACTGAGCGACCTGGCACCTGATATTCAGCAGCATTTAGCAGTTAGTGCAGCTGAATATTGCAGCTAACTGGCCGCCATCTCCTAATTGGTTAGGTTAGAGGTGGGCCAGGGGTGAAGTGCGGGCAGAGTGCCAACTTATTCGTTTAGTGGCAATTTTCAGATTTTCAGTCTGCTAACTGGCTAAGTAGCCACATAAAGGGGTCCTTTTACTAAGGCATGGTAAAGTATGGCCAGTGACAAACCTAGGTTGGCTGCCACCCGGGGCGGATCGCCGATGTGCACCCCCCAACATATCACCCTCCCCGGGTGCCTTCTTAGCTGCAGGGAGCAGCCGTGTGGCTCTCGGCTTCGCTGTCTCCCTGCTCCCTCTGCCCCGGAACAGGAAGTAACCTGTTCCGGGGCTGAGGGAGCAGGGAACCAGCGGAGCCGACAGGCGCACGGCTGCTCTCTGCACCCCTCCAACAGCGTGCATCTGGGGCAGACTGCCCCCACCGCCCTGCCCTTGGTACGCCACTGCATATGGCACCCCCCCCCCCCCAAAAAAAAAGATTAGTGCTCTCCTACCATGCTTATCTGATTTACTGTGTTTTGCTGACCCCGGGCTGAAGAATGGTTTATATGGCCCCCTCCAACCAAAAATGAATTACACACCTCTGGAAGGGACACCAGACTTTGCCAGCCTGAAGTGGGTCTCCACTGTGCAATGGCTCAAACTTTCTTCCTACTCGTGATCACTGCCTCTGTAGCTAACAGACATTCTTTTAAAGGATATTAAATTGTGGCTGGCAATAGGAGAGACAGACCTGATTGAAGACATCGCTTGCTTGTTATTTCATAATCTTGTAGCTTTGATGGAAAGCAGTTGTCGCTGAGTTTGTCAAGAGTTTTTGATGTGTTCATTTAGAGGGTTATCATTCCAGGTATAATCTTATGTTACATCCAAAGGCTTTAAATACTTCTGTAAATAAACAACGGTGATTCTAAGCAAAGTGTTGCTCATATAAGCTTGACGGTCTACTTACATTCAAATCCTTGAGACAAGGGGATAGAAAGAATAACTTTGCGATGCCTTTTCCAGCCCTGTTTTTATTTTGTTTGAATACTAATAATACTACGGAAGCCATCTTTATACACAAACAACAGGAAAATATGAACCCCATTATCCAAAGATGGTCTCACCAGTAGACATTATGCTATAGATACCGAAAATGACCCGTTGAATGGGTTTGTGTGCTACAATTTCCCCATGAAGCTTGGAAACCAGCAGAGTTGTGTACATACTCATTAAGTCTCAGGGTTCTACTTCACTGATAACGTTTTTGTAATAAACTGAATGTAAGTCACTTCAGTTAGTTTGAAGCATTTTAAATGAAAAGTTGAAATGGTGTCTTTACTCTTACATGTCACTCAGGGGTCCTTATAATAAGCTGCAGTTAAAAAGTGGCCTGCAGTAGCGCGAGCACATCGTTTGGGCACGCTAGGCCATTTTTTAACCCCCATCTAGGAAAAAGGGCCTTATTTAAGGGGCCGGAAAATGGACATGCGCTAAAATTGAAACCAGAGAGTGTCCGTTTTCAGCCTGAGACATTGCCACCACCCATTGACCTAGTGGCAGGGCCGCCGAGAGACAAGGCCGGGCCCATCGCAAGGTCGCCCCCCATCGCTCCCCCTGCCGCTCCCTGTTGCTCCCCCCCCCACCGCTGCAGTCCGCGGTCTCACCTGCCTGCCTTCACGGCTCCGGGCCCCCTGCATTCGAAGCAGCAGTCGCAGATCGCCTCTCTTCTGGCCTTCCCTCCCTGTGTCCCGCCCTCATCTGATGTAACTTCCAGTTTCCGCGAGGGCGGGACACAGGGAGGGAAGGCCCGAAGGGAGGCGATCTGTGACTGCCGCTTCGAATGCAGGGGGCCCGGAGCCGAGGCGGCAGGCAGGCGAGACCAGGGACTGCAGCGCCGGTGGCCTGACCCCGGTGCCGGGCCCTTCTTGGAGGCCCGGGGAATTTTGCCCCCCCCATGCCCCTCCTCTCGGTGGCCCTGGCCACCACCCATTGACCTAGTGGTACAGCCTCACATGCTACCCGCATGGTAAGCACGCTGCACACACCGACTGCTGTTTACCGCTGGGTAAGTGGCCCGCAGTAAAAAAAAAATGGAAAATTATTTCTACTGCGAGAGTTGGCACACCTGGCTCATGCGCTAGCCAGGCGGTAATGCTGATATGGCATGTGCTGTACAGGCATAGGCCCTCCCGCGCCTTTGTAAAAAGGGCCCTCAGTGAAGAAGCATTAAAAAGATCAAACTGTTGATGACCTAAGAAGCTGAACTGATAATTGACTAGTGATATTATAAATATGATTTGTAAAGCCAGGGTTTATTTATTTGTTGCATTTGTATCCCACATTTTCCCACCTATTTGCAGACTCGATGTGGCTTACAATAATACATCCCAACATCGTCAATCAAGAGTAGATAAAACAATTGGTTACATAAAGAACAAGTGTAACGCAATGGATATAATCAGTTCAATAAATCAGAAAACAGACAACAAATTCACCTTCACTGATGCCAGCCAGCAGACAAATAAAACAAACTGAACTGGACAAAGCATGGATGTGAACGGAACTTATTTATTTAAAACATTTATAGAGTACTTGGCGCTTCGCAACAGTACATGCATATTAAAAACATGATTAAAACAAACAAGAGGTTAGGGCACTTCAGCTTGGAAAAGACAGCTGAGAGGGGGGGGGGAGGGGGATATGATTGAGGTCTATAAAATCCTGAGTGGTGTAGAACGGGTAGAGGTGAATCGATTTTTCACTCTTTCAAAAAGTACAAAGACTAGGGGACACTCAATGAAATTACATGGAAATACTTTTAAAACAAATAGGAGGAAATATTTTTTCATGCAAAAAAAGTAGTTGAACTGTGGAACCTGTTGCCGGAGGATGTGCTAACGGCTGTTAACATAACTGGGTTTCAAAAAGATTTGGACAAGTTCCTGGATGAAAAGTCCTCAATCCGCTATTGAGATAGACACGGGGGAAGTCACTGCTTGTCCTGAGTTTGGTAGCATGGAATGTTGCTGCTATTTGGGTTTCTGCCAGGTACTTGTGACCTGGATTGGCCACTGCTGGAAGCAGGATACTGGGCTAGGTGGACCATTGGTCTGCGCCAGTATGGCTACTCTTAATGTTCTTAAACCAGACAGAACGTATGAATGCATGCTAAAAGTACAATATATCCTCATAGAATCAAAACTGACCAAAAATCTGCCAAACCTTAGGAACCCCCCCCCCCCCCCCCCAGAACCTCCTATACCCCAAATGCCTACCAAAATAATAAAGTTTTTAACTCTTTTTTTTTTTTAACAGATCAACATTTTTATTGTTCACAGTGGTAAATTGTTCCGTAACTTAGGACCAATAACTTTAAAAATATTGGTATTCATTTCTCATTCTACGAACAGTCAACATAGAAGACAGTTATGCCAGAAGGATTTGACGTATTTATAGAGAACTATTATTTTCAAGGCCATCTGTGTGCTTTGTGACAAGTCAGTCCAAAAATCAAAGAATCTACTTATGAAAAAGCAAAGGAGGCCTAAAGCTGTCTATGAATGAACCTAGACACGCTGAGCCAGTCAGATTTTCAGAATATCCACAATGAAAATACATGAGCGAAATTTCCATGCACTGCCTCCATTCTATGCAGATTTCCCTCATGCATATTCACAGTAACATAGAAACATAGTAGATGACGGCAGAAAAAGACTTGCACGGTCCATCCAGTCTGCCCAACAAGATAAACTCATATGTGCTACTTTTTGTGTATACCTTACCTTGATTTGTATCTGTCTTTTTCAGGGCACAGACCATAGAAGTCTGCCTAGCACTAGCCCCGCCTCCCACCACCGGCTCTGCCATCCAATCTCGGCTAAGCTTCTGAGGATCCATTCCTTCTGAACAGGATTCCATTATGTTTATCCCACGCATGAATTCCGTTACCGTTTTCAAACATGCGTGGAATAAACATAAAGGAATCCTGTTCAGAAGGAATGGATCATTCATTGCGGATATCCTGGAAACTTGAGTGCTACATGTGTCCCAAAACTTGGGTTGAACCTCCTGACCTAGACAATCGTCAATAGATGAGTCTTTAACCATGTGGCATGCGTTATCATGGCAAACATTGCTTTGTTGATAGGGTGTATAGAAATGGCTGTTTCATGACAGATAACAGAGATTTATCTTCCTGAGCAGCAAACAGATACAAGTGTTTTACCTGTCTGCAGATTATTTCCGTATGCACAGAGGGGGTGATTCTATAATTGGGGGGGGGCCTGGTAAAAACCTATTCTACAGATGAACAAGGTGCCCATTTTCCTTTATAGAATATAAGCATAGGATCGAAAATGTACACTTATTATTCAGGCCTGAGCACTTCTGTTAGCCACAGACTTGGTGTGTTGGTACCCGAGGGGTCTTTAAACTAAGGCGCGCTGAAAAATGGCCTGCGTTGGTATAGGCATGTGTACTGGACGTGCGCAGGTCCATTTTTAGCGCATCTGCAAAAAAAAAAAAGGCCTTTTTTTTGTTGTCCAAAAATGGACGTGCGGCAAAATAAAAATTGGCACACGTCCATTTTGGGCCTAAGACTTTACCACCACCCATTGACTTAGCGGTAAGGTCTCATGCGTTAACCGGGTGACAATCATCACTGCACGTACACTGCCGATTATCGCCCGGTTAGGGCCATGCGGTTGAAAAGAAAAAAATATTTTCTGTTGCGCATATTGGACGCACGTAAAAATTAGAATTACCGTCCAGGGCACGCAGTAGCCTGGCGGTAGTTCTAATTTGACGCACGTTGTACGCATGTAGGTACCCATGTGCCTTAGTAAAAGGGCAGCTGAGTAACTACTGTAATAGTATTTTATAAGTTGAATGAATAAGTGCATGTCCTGTTCATGCCCTGACTCTGCCTATGTGTCAGATGCATAGCCATGGGAGGGGGCAAGGCTTGGGGGACTGGACCCCCACCCAATTTGTGTTCAGGACCCCTGGCTGGCAGGAATCCCCATGCCTGCCAGTGGAAATACTCCTCCACTTGCGACTACCACTGCTGCCGCACTGGGCCTCCCCTCGCCTTGCAAAACTGAGCATGCACAGGGGGTGGGGTTCTCCCGCACATGCTTAGTTTTGCGGAAACTGAGCATGCACTGGAGGGGAAGGCCTGGCATGGAGATGGAAGCGGTTGCAGGTGAGAGGAGCACCTCTGCTGGCAGGGTTGGAAACCCTCATCATCTCAATTATGTGGGGATCATAGGGGATAAAAAACAGACATCTAAATGGGAAGCTATTTGGCTCCCCTTTATTTCTAACTGTTCATGTTGAGGATTAGAGATGTGGGAAAGGAGGGAGGTTTTTTTTTTCTCTTTCGCATTTTACTAATTTCTTTTTTCTCTGTTTAGTAGGGTGAGGAGGGGTGGTGGGGATACCTGTACTCAGTGGCGTTCCTAGGGGGGGCGGTGGGTGCGGTCCACCCCGGGTGCATGCCGCTGGGGGGGGGGGCCCGCGCATGCCTTTCCTTCGTTTCATGCTCCCTCTGCCCCGGAACAGGAAACGGGCATGCGGCACCCCCCCTGCGGTGTGCACCCGGGGGGTTCTTTCATGGGGGGTGTCCTTTTGCCGGGAAGGTCGCGCTGCACCCAGGGGGGGTGGGGCACATCGGCGATCTGCCCCGGGTGTCAGCCCCCCTAGGAACGCCACTGCCTGTACTAAATCTTCTAAATACTGAAGTTTACTATACATTGTTTCATTTGTGGTGGGGGCTTATTATTGATAACTCCTGGATGTTACATGTTTGAAATTCGTTGCTAATAAAACTCTGTATTTTGTCAACAGCTACTTAATTGTTAGCATTTTGTCAGTTCTCCCAATTCTTAATAAAGACTTCTTTCAATTAAAAAAAAACATAGGGCAAGGCAAAATTTTTGTTCCCCCCCCCCCCCCCCCACCATCTTGAGCTCTGGCACTCCCAAAATTTGAAATTTGGCTATGCATCTGCTAGGCATTTCCCTTCCTGTAAAATATATGCTATGCAAGATATGTGCATATTTACCAAAATAGAGAGGGTATTTTAATAGGCGCACTCATGTTTTTAGCATTGGCGTGAACGCGACTTAGTAAAAGATGCCCAGAGTGTAGGCAGGATTTTCGCATCTACACGTTTTATTTGTAGCATTTGTATCCCACATTTTCCCACCAATTTGCAGGCTCAATGTGGCTTACATTTGCCGTAATGGCGATTGCCATTTCCGGTTAACGTAATTACAATTGGTATTGCATTAATGTGCGTACAAGAAGAATACATAATGGCATTGCATATAGGTTCCTGAGTGATAGATTGGATTGTAACGTATGTTAAGTCATCAATTATAGATAAATCATTTTCGACATAAGGATTAAAGTGGTATTGCATTAAGGTGCGTACATCCATAGTAGAGTGTATACATGTGTATACATGCCGTTATTCAAATCATTTACATGTATAATCAGCACATAACTGTTAGTGCAAGCTTTATAAAGTTACCTCCAAAATGAGGAAAAAAATAATTTTTCTTTTTTTATGAGTAAGACTGAATGAATGGTGCTCGAAAGAAGTGATCTACAGTTCATAACAACCAGAACAAGTTAACAGTGACGTTTTCTATTCGATTACTTTAATTGCTATTTCATTTTCATTACTGAATGTTATTCATTATCCTTGATTTCTAACTCCTGAAATGTGCTGTATATCCATTTACTTCTAATGTACTTCATATTTCTGTACTTTAATTGTAATAATTAATAATATGAACTTCTCAGCCCGGAAATGGTTACCGCCATTTCGGCATAATGTAAGCCACATTGAGCCTGCAAATAGGTGGGAAAATGTGGGATACAAATGCAGCAAATAAATAAATAAATAATGCAGGTTAAATAATGTTATTTTTTGTTCATAGTTTCATCTTATTGTCAGTTATGCTGTCAGCCACAAAATCCATTCATTTTCTGACCAATAAAATATAATCTGAGTGGAGGAGTGGCCTAGTGGTTAGAGTGGTGAACTTTGGTCCTGAGGAACTGAGTTCTATTCCCACTTCAGGCACAGGCAGCTCCTTGTGACTCTGGGCAAGTCACTTAACCCTCCATTGCCCCATGTAAGCCGCATTGAGCCTGCCATGAGTGGGAAAGCGCAGAGTACAAATGTAACAAAAATAAAATAGATACTATTGGAGATTCTACATGGAATGTTGCAACTATTGGAGATTCTACATGGAATGTTGCTACTGTTGGAGATTCTACATGGAATGTTGCTATTCCACTAGCAACATTCCATGTAGAAGGCTGCACAGGCTTCTGTTTCTGTGAGTCTGACATCCTGCACATACGTGCAGGACGTCAGACAAGCAGAAGCCTGCGCGGCCACATTAGTGATCTGCAAGGGCTGACTTCTACATGGAATGTTGCTAGTGGCCTAGTGGTTAGGGTGGTGGACTTTGGTCCTGAGGAACTGAGTTTGATTCCCACTTCAGGCACAGGCAGCTCCTTGTGACTCTGGGCAAGTCACTTAACCCTCCATTGCCCCATGTAAGCCGCATTGAGCCTGCCATGAGTGGGAAAGCGCAGAGTACAAATGTAACAAAAATAAAATAGATACTATTGGAGATTCTACATGGAATGTTGCAACTATTGGAGATTCTACATGGAATGTTGCTACTGTTGGAGATTCTACATGGAATGTTGCTATTCCACTAGCAACATTCCATGTAGAAGGCTGCGCAGGCTTCTGTTTCTGTGAGTCTGACATCCTGCACATACGTGCAGGACGTCAGACAAGCAGAAGCCTGCGCGGCCACATTAGTGATCTGCAAGGGCTGACTTCTACATGGAATGTTGCTAGTGGCCTAGTGGTTAGGGTGGTGGACTTTGGTCCTGAGGAACTGAGTTTGATTCCCACTTCAGGCACAGGCAGCTCCTTGTGACTCTGGGCAAGTCACTTAACCCTCCATTGCCCCATGTAAGCCGCATTGAGCCTGCCATGAGTGGGAAAGTGCAGGGTACAAATGTAACAAAAATAAATAATAATCTTCTTGTTTTCATTCAGTGTTCTTATTGACCTCTGGAATTTTAGACCTGCATTCAGTCCATTCAGATGTGTCTATCATTTGAAACTTTTCTTAGGCTAAAGAGTCAACTTGTCTTTTTATATAGAATTTATGCTCTTCTTGTAACATAGGCAGGCTGCGCACACTCACGCTCCCGACCCTCACACATAAGGCACACAGTGACTGGACAGAATGCAAATATTTTGGGAGTAAATGGCCACAGCTTTATTGAACATATCAATTTGAACCCATTAACTTATAACCCTAGGAAGCACCCGAGCCTTGAGTCCAACATATTAGAGACTCCCTCTCCCCGCCCTGCCTCACCAGCTAGGGAGCATGACTCACTGGTCCATGTGGCGGCCAGCCATATTCTCGCCTCCGGCGTGGCCGCATGTCTTTCCGGTTTTACACAGTACGGCAGCCCAGCATTCCACCTGCCGTTTAGAGCCAGCTAGGTGATCAGTCTGCCTTGTCCTGGCTTCAAGCGACGAACTCCTTTTGTCCGCTGCTCCAGCACCTCCAACAGTCCCTAGGCTCGGGTTCATCCGCCAGCTGTGACAAAGCTGAAGGTTTGTTTCCATTGAAAATATGAAATGACCACAAATAAAGGTTCTACATAACAATATGACCAAGTGCTATACAGGTAAAGAACAAATAGTTTGAGTCCTATCCATCCTTATTCATAACATGATACAATTTGAGAATTCAGTAGAACACTTAAGACAGCCTAGACATTGACCATAACTGGCCATGGAAAACTTGACTAACAGGTTGATTCCTACTTTATCTGTAAACAAAACAGCATAGGGTTGGCAATTTATATAACCTTTTTTGAATCCCCAGAAGATAGATCCCGCACCTACGGAGCCCCTGAGGGGGATCCGAGGGAGGGAGGGAGGGGAAGCAATCTGCGGCCCCACCGCCAAAGAGGCTCCCTTGCCTCTCCGGCAGCACTTTATTCAAAATTTGCTGCCGTCGGGTTGGCCCCGCCCCCTTTCGGGCCTCCCCACAATCACAGGTGGGATCTCTTCTGACATCACTTCTCTGACGGGGAAGCCGGGAATGGGAGGACGGCCTGCGCCAGGGAGCTACCGCGTGGCAGCCACCATGTTACATGCAGCTGCTCGCTAGTCAGCTCCCCAGCCTTCTTTACCGTTAAGTCTGTTATGCCTTTTCACACTCTGGAGCTCTTTCCAAGAGGTGCTACACCTAACTCAAGACTACCTCTACTTCAGAAAACAAGTGAAAACCTGGCTCATCTCCCAAGCCTTGAATATAAGTGACAATTGACTATCCATTCACTCCACATCTGGACTAGCTTACTTCATAAGCTGTAACTAAAGCCATTTCCTTATATCTTATACAACTGTAAATATAATTAGCTTTCTGTTTAGCCACCCATCTGTTGATCCCAATGGTTTGTCCTATACAGCTCAACTACATTTCCCTCACAGCTGCCCATTAAGATATTTCATTGTGTCACATTGACATTATCAGCACCATATCTATGTTATTTGATTGTTCTAATGTGTGACTGTTAAAGTGTTTCATTTGTATTCTATTGACTTTATGAGTATTGTATCTATCTTATATGGATATTGTTCCATGTTGTCTATTACGGTATCATTTGTATTCTGCTGACATATTTCTGTTATGTGATTGTTTTAAAGTGTTGTTAAATGTTTCTATTTCTGATACTGTATTACTAAGACTCCATTTGCCATTTCAAAGTTTACCTTATTGACTGTATTTATTCTTATCTTTGGTCATTTTACTATTGTTATGTTAACAAAATTGTATGTTTTATGTTAAATTGTACCTCCTATACATCGCCTTTGGTAAATCTCTTCATAAAAGTGGTAAATAAATCCCAATGAATAATCAGAATAGATAACAGAGGTGTTATCAGTTATGTCCTGATTATGTGCATAAATGTTGAGAATAATTCCATTTACGTGTGCCCATATGTGTGTATTTACCAAAATTCTACCTAAGCCCTGCTATACCCAAGGACTCAAAGAAAAACGCAGATGATGTAACCAATTACCGCCCAGTAGCGTCTGTTCCTCTGATAACCAAGTTAATGGAAGGTATGGTGACCAAACAACTTGCTGAATACCATGAGTCTCAATCAGGATTTCGGTCTAATCATAGTACCGAAACAGTATTAACCACTCTTCTGAATAAATTTAAATGATCTGTAGCAACTGGCAATAACATACTCCTCCTACAATTTGACATGTCCAGTGCATTCGACATAAGCCACAAAATTTTATTAAATATTCTGGATTTCTTCGGAATTGGAGGAAACGTTCTCAATTGGTTCAGAGGTTTTTTTAACTACAGGATCTTCCAAGTAAAATTTAACTCGAATACGTCAGCTCTTTGAATACCAGAATGCGGAGTTCCCCAGGGATCTCCACTCTCCCCGACTCTATTTAACCTAATCATGACGCCCCTAGCCAAGATATTATCCAATCAAGGCCTCAATCCGTACATATATGCAGATGATGTAACGATCAATATCCCGTTCAAACATAATTTATCAGAAATTATAGATGATATCAACCACAGCTTCCAAATTATGCACTCATGGGCGAAGGCTTTTCAATTAAAACTTAACGCGGAAAAAACATAGTGTCTTATACTTACATCACAATACAACACAAACAAATTCACCTCCATAACCACTCCAAATTTTTCCCTTCCTGTTTCAGACACTTTGAAGATTCTTGGAGTAACCACTGACTGTAATCTCACACTTGAATGCCCTTAATCTCATATCACTCATACCTTTTCTCACAGAAATATGTATACCATATGTCTTTTGCCTTATGATCGCCCTTTAAGCTCCCATTGTCTCCTTCCATCGTTTCAATGTTTGTGTTCCTTTGTTACTTTCCTTAACGACACTTCGATTGTCTCGCATTACTCTGCACAATGTAATCCATAACCAATTTGTAACAACTGTATTCCCATCATTCATCTCATATTGTAAGCCACACAACCCGCAAAAAGGTGGGAAAATGTGGGATACAAATGCAATAAATAAATAAATAAATAAATGTTAAGGATACAACTAGGAAAATGTTTCAATCAATGTGGAAACTCAGAAGACTAAAATCTTTCTTCCCAGGAGGGATTTTTCGCAACCTGGTACAATCAATGGTGTTGAGTCATCTAGATTATTGCAATGCGCTGTATACTGGTTGTAAAGAACAAATCATCAAGAAACTTCAGACAGCCCAGAATACAGCAGCTAGATTCATTTTTGGAAAGTCAAAATATGAAAGTGCAAAACCCCTAAGAGAGAAGCTCCATTGGCTTCCAGTTAAGGAACGTTCTGTGTTCAAAGTTTGCACATTGGTCCATAAAATCATTCATGGAAATGCTCTGGCATTGTTACGTCCCTCACCTGGATTGTGGTCCGTGCGGCCGATTTGCCGCCGAACTGTGTCCCGGCGGCGATAGGCAGCCATGCGGATTGCCGGCAGTAGTCTAGTGAGATCCAATTCCGATGGCCGGCTATGTCGCTCCGGCCGTGGGCACGGGTCCAGCTGATTGTTTTGGCTGGCCACGTGGTCTGGCGGCGTTCTGGAAGCCACACTGGTTTCCGGTACGGGTAGCTTGCACGGGATTGGGCGCCTTTCCCGAGGTTCCACCTTTTCCCTTACAGGCAGCAATCTGGAGCGCTCCCTGCAGCTGCTCGTGGTTACTGCTGATGTGGGGACTACTTTAGGCCGGCAGTTCCCTGCATACTTTTGCTTCGGCTTCTATGCTCATAGAGGTTTGGTGCTCTTCTCGTGCGCTCCATTGCTTGACTTGCCTATCATGACCTGACTCTTGGACTGAACCTGGTATTAGTGCTTTGCGGCCTGCCCTGACCCTTGGACTGAACCTGGTATTTGTTACTTTGCTGCTTGCCTGCCCTGACCCTTGGACTGAACCTGGCATTCGTTGCTTTGCTGCCTGCCCTGATTCCTGGACTGTACTGGCTCACCCTTTGAGTTCTCACCCGCCTTGCTTCCAGCCTGGTCTGGACGGCCCAACCCCGTCCGGTTCCCGAAGTCCTGGTGGCTACCTGCACCTGGGGGCTCAACCCCTAGGGAACGGTGGTCGCTTTCCAGGTGAAGATAGGGGTTGTCTGGCTGCCCGGCCGAGCGCGGCGGGACCCCACACATAGTGCTCAGTCAGGGCACAAGAGCTCACTGCCCAAATCACAACAGCATCATAACAGGCATACACTTTAGACCTTATTGATTTACCTCCCAGGAACGCTAAAAAATCAGCACGTACATTCTTGGGACTCCACTTCCCTAGTTGTAAAGGTTTAAAATACAAACTAGTACATGCATCCTGCTTTTCTTACATTGGCACACAACTGTGGAATACACTACTACTTAATGTAAAACATATTCATGACCTTATCAACTTCTGAAAATCACTAAAGACCTACCTTTTTAACAAGACTTACTATAATAATCAATAACAGGAACTCCAACACATCATTACTTACTAGAGAATCTGTCTGTTTTTTGATTTTATCGAATTGTTTAATCAGTCTGTTTTCTGATTTATTGAACTGATTATATCCATTATGTTACACTTGTTCTTTATGTAACCAATGGTTTTATCTACTCTTGATTGACGATTGTTAGGATGTATTATTGTAAGCCACATTGAGTCTGCAAATAGGTGGGAAAATGTGGGATACAAATGCAATAAATAAATAAATAAATAAATAAACATACAGACTGATGCTCAGAACTCCCATGGGTATCAGGCGAGATCCCACCCAGACAGTTCCCTCTCACCAATTTCCCCTGAGACAATTCCCACCTAGAACCATTCCCCCTGGGACAATTCCCACTTAAAGAGGACAATTCCCACTGGGACTCCCCCTCCCCCCGGTCATGAAACACTCTGCTTAGCCCCCCCCCCCCCCCAACATGAATTGCAGTTTGTATTTATCTATTTATTTATTTATTTACTTATTTATGACATTTAGATCCTGGATTAAACCTGAATTAGGTTGAAACCTAGTTTGGTGTGTGTGTGATGTTCCCCGGTCCTATGTGATATTCTATACACTATCGGGGGCATTTTAGAAAGAGAAGGGCGCCCATCTTCCGACACAAATCGGGAGATGGGCGTCCTTCTCTCAGGGTCGCCCAAATCGGCATAATCGAAAGCCGATTTTGGGCGTCCTCAACTGCAGTCCATCCCAGGGACAACCAAAGTTCACGGGGGCGTGTCGGAAGTGTAGCGAAGGCGGGACTGGAGAGTGCTTAAGTGATGGGGGTCCTCGGCCGATAATGGAAAAAAGAAGGGTGTCCCTGACGAGCATTTGGTCGACTTTACTTGGTCCATTTTTGTTCACGACCAAGCCTCAAAAAGATGCCCAAACTGACCAGATGACCACTGGAGAGAATCGGGGATGACCTCCTCTTATTCCCCCAGTAGTCACCAACCCCCTCCCACCCTAAAAAATTTTTTTTAAATGTTTTTGCCGCCTCAAATGTCATACCCAGCTCCATGACAGCAGTATGCAGGTCCCTGGAGCAGTTTTAGTGGGTGCAGTGCACTTCAGGCAGGCGGACCCAGGCCCACCCCCCCTACCTGTTACACTTGTGCTGGTAAATGTGAGCCCTTCAAAACCCACCCGAAACCCACTGTACCCACATGTATTTGCCCGCCTTCACCCCTTAAGGCTATGGTAGTGTTGTACAGTTGTGGGTAGTGGGTTTTAGCGGGGGTTGGGGGGCTCAGCACCGAAGGTAAGGGAGCTATGCACCTGGGAGCAATTTCTGAAGTCCACTGCAGTGCCCCCTAGGGTGCCTGGTTGGTGTCCTGGTATTTGAGGGGGACCAGTGCACTACGAATGCTGGCTCCTCCCATGACCAAATGGCTTGGATTTGATCGTTTTTGAGATGGGCGTCCTTGGTTTCCATTATTGCTGAAAACCGGGGATGACCATCTCTAAGGTCGCCCATCTCAACATTTAGGTTGACCATCTCTAAGGTCGACCTAAATGTTGAGATTTGGGTGTCTCCGACTGTATTATTGAAACAAAAGATGGACGCCCATCTTGTTTCGATAATAGCGGTTTCCCCGCCAATAGGTGGGACGTCCTTAGAGATGGTCGCCCTTAGAGATGGTCATCCCTGTTCGATTATGCCCCTCCATGCCTAACTTTAAGCATGCTATGTAGAATATCACTAGGGGCCCTGTTAATTTATTTATATATTTTATTTATTTGTAGCATTTGTATCCCACATTTTCCCACCAATTTGCAGGCTCAATGTAGCTTACATTTGCCGTAATGGCGATTGCCATTTCCGGGTAGCAGAGTTACACTAGAGTTACACTAGAGGCACACTAATGTTTTTGGCGCGTGCTAACTGTGTAGATGCCCATGATATTCCTATGGGTGACTATATGGTTAGCATGCTCTAAAAACACTAGTGCACCTTAGTAAACAGGGTTCTAGGTATGTTAATTGGACACCATTTACAGAATCTGGACCTTAGGGGTAATTCTCAAAAGGTCACCTAAAGTTGGGGACCAGGATGTTGTGCACTAAGCTCAGACTCTATAACAGCAGTTAAGCGTGTAAATGTTAGCTTTTTATAACCCACTCACGTAACTGCTTGACATGCCCCTCCCAGGTTCACGCTCCTTTGCAATTGCGTGCTCTAGAATTTGAGTGCGCAAATTATAGAATACTGGCTTTGGAGAATTGAGCATGTAACTGCCAATTTAGCACCAATTATAGCCAAAAATTTGTTGTTAAGGTCAATTAGCATCTAATTATTAAGTTATGTGAGCAACTGACCCTATTCTAAAATTGCTCATATAAATTAGCTTGCTAGTCAAATTTAAAGAATTAGGGATTCAAGTTTTATTCTTTTGGGGCAATGTCTCCAAATGGGTTAATTTTGTGCATACTATGACAGTAACGACCCTCACTCCTAAATCAGGGTATGTGAAGTCTTTCTAATTTACAGCCAATATTCGCCATAGTACTTGCATCAAGCCGAAGAGAGCTTTCTTTTGAAGTTCATGCGACGTAACATGAACGGTAAAATGAGAGGACATGAAATGAGATTGAAGGGGGGCAGACTCAAGAAAAATGTCAGGAAGTATTTTTTCACAGAGAGAGTGGTGGATGCTTGGAATGCCCTCCCGCGGGAGGTGGTGGAGAAGAAAACGGTAATGGAATTCAAACATGCGTGGGATATACATAAAGGAATCCTGTGCAGAAGGAATGGATCCTCAGAAGCTTAGCCGAAATTGGGTGGTGGAGCCGGTGGGGGGAAGAGGGGTTGGTGGTGGGGAGGCGAAGATAGTGGTGGGCAGACTTATACGGTCTGTGCCAGAGCCGGTGGTGGGAGGCGGGGCTGGTGGTTGGGAGGAGGGGATAGTGCTGGCCAGACTTATAAGGTCTGTGCCCTGAAAATGACAGGTACAAATCAAGGTAAGGTATATACATGATTTTATCTTGTTGGGCAGACTGGATGGACCGTGCGGGTCTTTTTCTGCCGTCATCTACTATGTTACTATGTAACCTGTCCAGGAGTTCTTGAAAATCCCTTTTAATCAAGCCTGGGGCTCCCAATACACTGTGGAAATATTCCGTATCTTTCTGCCACATTTCCTTGGGATCTTCTTCCTTTCCACATGAATAATGACTCGGCACTGACACCTGTATTACCAATGCTGTTCTTGAGTTTTCCTCTTTTACCGCTACAAAATGTCTGTTTTTCTTGCACTGAGCTTTATATGGGTCAGAAGGGGAATATCCCAGGTGATCACAACGTCTTCATTTTCCATAATTCTCTCAGGGTCATGAACCCAGTGCTTTTCCAGTACAGTGATATTATAGTGTTTGCAAAGTTTCTAATGGATGAGATATGCCACCTTGCGTTTGCAGTCCTGATCTCCCAGATGACCCCAACAGCTCCACCGAGCCAGGTTAATGATAAGCTTTCATTGGGCAGATTAAAAGGCTGCAACATGGAAGTAATTTGCACATGCAGAAAAATTGAGTATGTGTGTTTGTGTGCATGTGTGTGGAGGGAGGGTGGTGTGGTGGTGGAAGTACATAGAAAGTGCCTCCAACTGCCAGGCTGCTGGTGGAGGACCTTTGCAGCTGGTGGGGTTTGGGAATCCCCACAAGCAGCCTCAGGTATTTGGGTGTCATGAGGGTCAGAGAGAGCAGGTTGAGGATGGGGGTGGAAAGCAGGAGGAGCAAGAAGGGGTTGGGTAAAATGTTGTGTCCCCCACCACCGCTGTGGGCTCAGGCCTTCCCTAAAACTGAAGGTTTGACTACTTAGTTTATCTTGCTGCACCATATGCCTGGAATAGACTTCCTGAGCCGGTACGTCAAGCTCCATCTCTGGCCGTCTTCAAATCTAAGCTAAAAGCCCACCTTTTTGATGCTGCTTTTTAACTACTAACCCTTATTCACTTGTTCAGAACCCTTATTTTATCATCCTCACTTTAATATTCCCTTATCTCTTGTTTGTCCTGTTTGTCTGTCCTAATTAGATTGTAAGCTCTGTCGAGCAGGGACTGTCTCTCCATGTTCAAGTGTACAGTGCTGCGTACGTCTAGTAGCACTTTAGAAATGATAAGTAGTAGTAGTAGTTAGTTGTATTGTACATGAGTATAATTCATCCAGAGCTCATACTAGGAAAAATGAGTAATCAAATCTAAAACCAGGAATCACAACCAAAGTACGTTTGTTTTGGCTATATGAGAAATGGGTCAGAGTGTCTTGGATTATACCTAACTGCTGTTCAATCAGATTGAATCAATTTATATTCAAATTGATATAGCAGAAACTTTCTATCCTTCAGGTTTTGGAAGATGGAAAGAGGGAGATTTGGAGGTTTCTAAAACCAGCACACCCTACCGACAAGTTCACTCCCTTTAAACTTCTGACCTCGTTTATTGATCCAGGAAATCATGAAGGCCACAGATTTCATGAGCAATTTTCTTGAGAATTCAGGAAATGATTATGCACAGCATACAGACGACTGGCAAGTTAGTGTCTCTTTCTCTTAAACCACTCCCTGTTTCCCCCCCTTATATGTAAGAATTTGCAGGCACACCTCTGCCTAACTTAGTGTAGAATACCAAAGTTAGTGACTGAGAGAGAAAGAGAACCATGGCAGCACCTACAGGTGAGTAAATTAGATTCTAAACATAAAAAGAAAGAAAGAAAGAATGAAATGGACAAAGTTTGTATACTTAGTACCAAATTCAAGCAGAGCATTTCTGGCTGATAGAAGCAGCTACGGAAAGTAAAAAAACAAGTCAAGCATTGCATGACACATTAAAAGTGCATGCTTTATAATTCGGAGACCTGCATGCCTGCCATGAACTTGGTCCTGGGGAGCAAGTAAGTAGCAGGGAAGGACAAGGGATACGGTGTAGGGTGCTGACATGTTTGTGTGTTGGAGGGAGTTGAGGTATCTGTTTTTGGAGGGGGTGGAGATGTGTGTGGGGGGTAAGTACTTCACATGTGTGTTGTGGTATGGATTAAGGAAAATGTACGGGGATGAGAGGTCTAGGGGCCAGGTAAGATGTGCAAGCCCAATACTTCCCCCCTCTCGCCCCATTTTCATTCTTTAAGCTGGTGTGATTCCACGAGGTGCTGCTCTTATGGGGGTACGTCTATGAAGCAATTTTCATGTGCACAGGATGTGTTGCAAGCAGAAAACGTCTCACTAAATTGTGCAGGGCTACACGCACAGAAAAAGTAGGCGCACAGAAAGTTTTGGGGCTACTTTTACTTGATCTGAATGTAGGTGATCGAGGAAGGGGGAAACGAGTGTAGTTTGGGCGGAGCCACGAGGTATGTATGTTATTCATTCTCCCTCATTCTATACATGTTTACACTTAGGATCTGATTCTATATATGGCATCAAGAATCTAGGTGTGTCTGATAGAAGCACCCAGGTACATTCTATAAGAACACAAAAAGTTCATCTTGCACATTCTTGAACCTCCATTACCCCATTTGCAAAGGAATCAAATACAAATCAATATATGCATCCAATCCCCCGTAATTTTATCACATTTATACCTTTACTCACAGAAAATGTTATACCGAATGTTCTCTTGCTAATGTTCTACTACCCTATCAATTTCCCGTTGTCTCTTTCCACTGTTCCATTGTTCTTTTCCTCGTCCTATTCCCTAACGATACTTTGACTTTGCTTAACTTCTCACAATGTAATCCACAACTGATTTGTAACAAATCGTATTTCCATTATTTACAATGTATTGTAAGCCACACTGAGCCCGCAAATAGGTGGGAAAATGTGGGATACAAATGCAATAAAATAAAATAAATAAAATCTAGCTTCTCCTACACCTGCACGCAGCTATGGAATGCATTACCAAATGCCATAAAAACAAGGCACGATTTGACAACCTTCCGGAAAGTACTAAAGACTTAACCTGTTCAAAGAGACTTATCATGAGGATCCTTCATAAATGAACTGACATCAAAACTTTTTCCAGGACGGGACAAGTTATCTTTGAACATTTGTTATCTGTTTACTTTAATCACAATGTTATTACTGAACGTTACCCAGTACCCTTTGTCCTCATATACTTGAAATGATTTGTATATCAATTTACTTCTAATATATTTTACATTTTCTGTACTTTAAATGCAATAATATTCTGTATTTCTCCTTCCGGAATTGGCAATCGCCATTACGGCATAAAGTAAGCCACATTGAGCCTGCAAAGAGGTGGGAAACTGTGGGATACAAATGCAGTAAATAAATAAAAACGTGCCTAAATTCAGATGTGGTTTATAGCATATGTTTAGGTCGGGTGGATGTGCACAGATGTAGGTGTGGTCATTTGTGCCGGTGAAAAGCTGGTGTAAATTCTGGCGCCTACATCTACACGCACAGGCTCAAATTCTATAACTGCACGCGTGGATATGATTGATATGCCTGGCATGTCCCCACCACACCCGTGACCGTGCCCCTTTAAGGCTGTGTCCGTGAGAAATTATGTGCGCCACTTTGTAGAATACGCCTAGCAAAGTACATGCGTAAATTCCAATTAGTTTTGATCATTGGTCGTTATCGGCCAATTATCATGGCTAAGTAGCTCACTAAGCAATTGAGCCGCACATGGTTAGCAATTGAGAAGCCAGTGGTTAGCATACAAAGTTGTGCAAGGAAATTATAGAATTGTGTTAATTATGCACATAACATAATTTAATAATGAACTATTACTTGATGTTAACAAGCACTAATTGGATTTAATTGCTGTTAATTGGCACTAATTAGCTGTTTTGTGCGTAACTGCCATTAGTCGCTATTTTTCAAAATGTGAGCTCAAAATCCATAGTACACAACTACAAGGGGAGGGGAATGGACCCAGGAGGGGGAATGAGCAGGCTGGGGCATGCCAACAACTTAACCAGTGATTCCCAAACCTGTCCCAGGGAATCCCAGCTATTCAGGTTTTTTGGATAGCCACAATTAATATTCATGAGATAGATTTGCATACATTGCTTCTCTGTGGAGATATAACATCAGCTATCACTTCAAATGTGGTGCAAAGGCAGCCATTGTAAATGCACTGTAGCTTTTAATTTCTCCAATAGAACTTGCACTTAACACACATCATCCCATTCTAACTTTAGACATTCTATAGAGAATTACCCCGAACACACTGACATGTTTACACTGTCTTTGGAGCAATTGTAAATTTGTGTGAGAGAATTTGTGCATTATTGGGAATCTAATTTGCAAAGGCAGGTGGAGGGCCATTATCGAACGGGGCCGGCCATCTATAAGGGCGGCCATCTCTAATGACGGCCCCCTCAAGCGGCATACCAGACTGTATAATTGAAACAAGAAGGCCGGCCATCTTTCGTTTCGATAATACGGTTGGGGCCGGCCAAATCTCAACATTTGGGCCACCCTTAGAGATGGCCGGCATTAGAGATGGCCGCCATTGGTTTTTGCCGATAATGGAAACTAATGGCGGCCATCTCAAACCCAGCCAAATCCAAGGCATTTGGTTTGTGGGAGGAGCCAGCATTTGTAGTGCACTGGTCCCCCTGACATGCCAGGACACCAACAGGGCACCCTAGGGGCCACTGCAGTGGACTTCACAAATTGTTCCCAAGTGCATAGCTCCCTTACCTTGGGTGCTGAGCCCCCCAAATCCCCTCTAAAACCCACTCCCCACAACTGTACACCACTACCATAGCCCTTAAGAATGAAGGGGGACACCTACATGTAGGTACAGTGGGTTTTGGGGGGGGGAGGTTTGGTGTGCTCCCATTTACCACCACAAGTGGTGTGGGGGGGGGATGGGCCTGGGTCCACCTGTCTGAAGTGCACTGCACCCACTAAAAACTGCTCCAGGGACCTGCATACTGCTGTCATGGAGCTGGGTATGACATTTGAGGCTGGCATAGAGGCTGGCAAAAAAATGTATTTAAAATTTTTTGGGAGGTGGGGGTGGGGGGGGGTTGGTGACCACTGGGGGAGTAAGGGGAGGTGATCCCCGATTCCCTCCGGTGGTCATCTGGCCAGTTCGGGCACCTTTTCAAGGCTTGGTCATGAACAAAAAGGGACCAAGTAAAGTCGGCCAAATGCTTGTCACGGCTGGCTTTCTTTTTTCCATTATCGGCCGAAGCCGGCCATCTCTTAACCATGCCCCCGTCCCGCCTTCGGTACACTGCCAACACGCCCCCTTGAACTTTCGCTGGCTCCATGACGGAAAGCAGCTGAAGCCGGCCAAAATTGGCTTTTGATTATACCGATTTGGCCGGCTTTAGGAGAAGGCCGGCCTTCGCCCGATTTGTGTCGGAAGATGGCCGGCCTTCTCGTTCGAAAATAAGCAGGATAGACATCCATAATAATAATGATAATGTTGCTTGTATAAAATATCTCAGATGACCACAGTTCTTCACAAAAACTTACTAAGCAAAGCACACTCCGAAAAAGTAGTATGTGCAGATCATGTTCAAGGAAGAGGAGGGAAAGCCTCAGAAAAAAATATTGTTAGCTCTCTTTTGCTGTCACAGTGCCTAAACTAATCACAGGCATAAAAACCTCCGATGACATACCTTAGGAAAAACAAATTGGGCAAAAAATTTCAGTATTTCAAACACCAAAAATAAAATGTTCTCAGCCAACATGGGTTACATTTATTGTCATAGCAGGAAAAGAGACATGTGGCAAAGTCTGTTTTATAATGTTTTTATTTAATTTTCTTATATACTATACTGCCTGGAAGCTCTTGAAGCAGATTGCATTCAGGTATAGTAAGTCTTTTCTGCTCCTGGAGGGATCACAATCTGAGTATCTACTTGTGGCAATGGAGGTTGAGGGGGTCCTTTTACTAAGCCTCACTGAAAAATCGCCTGCGGTAGTGTAGACACGTGTTTTGGGCATGCACAGAATCATTTTTCAGCGTACCTGTAAAAAAAATGCTTTTTTACAATTGTTGCCGAAAATGGATGTGCGGCAAAATGAAAATTGCCGTGTGTTCATTTTGGGTCTGAGACCTTAGCGCCAGCCATTGACCTAGCGGTGAGGTCTCATTCGGTAATCGGTCAGTAATGGTCTACACGCATAAAATGCTGATTACCGCCCGACTACCGTTCGCACGCCAGAAAATAAAAATATTTTCCGACGTGCGTAGTGGGTGCACATTAAAAAAAATGAAATTACCGCAAGGGCCACGCGGTAGCTGGGAGGTAACTCGGAATAGCCGCACGTAGGCGCTTACGCGGCTTTAGTAAAAGGACCCCTAAGTGACCTGTGCAAAGATTACAAGAACCCACAGTGTTATTGTGAACTGGGCTCCTCTGGTTCTCAGCCTGCTGCACTCACTATTAGTAATTAAAAAAGATATTAATTAAAAAAAAAAACTGGTTTCAAACCATTTCAAATGCATGGTGAGATACTTAAATGAGGTTATCTGCTGTGCATCTGGTAAACCAAACATTCATTTCTGAAGAAATCTGGGTCTGTCACAATCTGCTGATAAAGGCAGTTTTCTGTATGCTGCTAACAGTATTTTCCTATGAGATAAAACATTAGAAGTTATTGTGGTATCAGATATCTGATTTGTAAGTGTGTTGTATTTCTGAAGTGTAGTCTGTCCTGAAATATGTCTGAATAAATATGTTTATGTTCATGTGTGTGTGTGTGCAAGGTTGCAGGTACTTTCCTTGCAGATAGTACATCAGTTCGGAAAGCAATTGCATGCACATAATTTCTCTTTAATTACTGCCCAAGGGAAAAGAACTTGCAGAGACTTACATCTGCATTTTCCACTGGTACATTTTCTAATAGAAAAAAAAATAGCTTTGGAAATACAAGACTCTGCAGAATGTAAGATTCCTCTGGAAACACCTCCACTCCATGTAGGAGGGAAATACGCATGATATTCCTTTACCCATAAAGAGGTTGGGGAGTTTTTCAGAAAGTCCCTTTACTCATGGAAGTAGCCATTTGCACAGGTCAATGGCGTTTGGAAATTGCCCTCTAAAACCACATTCTACCATGCTTCTCTGATCAAGTCCCCAGACGTAAATGCCTGAGCCTGCCAATGGAGGGAGGGATAAGGTAGTGCAGTTGCTATGTTAGACAACTTTAAAGGTTAACAAAAATAAAACAAAACAAAAAAGAATATGGCATAATACCTTTTTAGTGGACTAAAAACATAGAGGTTGATATTTTTTTTGTTACATTTGTACCCTGTGCTTTCCCACTCATGGCAGGCTCAATGTGGCTTACATGGGGCAATGGAGGGTTAAGTGACTTGCCCAGAGTCACAAGGAGCTGCCTGAGGTGGGAATCAAACTCAGTTCCCCAGGACCAAAGTCCACCACCCTAACCACTAGGCCACTCCTCCACTCTATTCAGTGGTATTCTATAAAGGGCACCCCGGGATGAGCTCTCTTTATAGAATAGCATTGGGGTCTGAATTCTGCGCCCAGCTTGGGCGTGAGGACTAATACCCACTGGCGCTAGGTATAAATCCTGGCATGTGTAAGCGGAATGCACATCCACAGTATTCTATAATATTTAGTGCAATTTTCCAGAGCACCTCTGACCCACTCATGCCCCTCCCATGGGAATGCCCCCCACTTAGGTGCCATCTTGTAACTGGGCGAGTGTAATGGAAGATGTAAAGGATTGCTTTTCAACCCTGCTTTGATCGATAATGAACTCTGAAATGTTCCATCTTTGACCAAAAGTAACTTTTCTTGTAAATACAAAAACAAGTTGTAATGCAGAAGATGATACACAGCTCTAATTAATTTGTTATGTGAAGTGAAAGATGGAGCTTGTTTTCGGGTTTAGACTGGCCAACTGGATTAGGAAACATGTGACCACGTTCCCACAGTATGGCTTTACCTAAACAGGGAAGCATTCTGTAATTTTTCTTAGCTCTGAACATGAGTTCTGAGCCTAATAAAAAGGGGAGTTTCTTTCAGTGAAATTGGGAGCTCATCTGTGAGTAATGTACGTACTGCGCAGAGGACTTGTTCCTGGTCTAAAAAGCTCCTGCCCCCCCACCCCCCCCAGCTGATGATAAGAGTGTGGATGATGTAAGGACCAGTGATGTTGTATGTATAATATGTGTGTGTGTGTATATATATATATATATATATATATATATATATATATATATATATATATAATCTGTCTTATAGCTTTCTTTTCAGTTAAATAGCTAATCATTGTGTGTATATAGCTTAATCATTGTAGATTTTAGCACCTCTAATAAAGGTTTCATTTATCTAATATGAATCCAAAAGAATCCACGGTAATTACTGAGTGTGTCAGTGAGACAGGCTGTAAATCCATAGCAATACAGCGAGGAAGTTTGTTTCCCTGCTGATCTGCCATTTCAGCCCCATTTCGGCACATGACTGGGACATGACTTGTTAAGTCCCGATATTCATAACTTAAGCGGCCAGGCTTAGCGGCCAAATAAGGCTGCTTAAAAAGCAGGCCTATCTTTGCCTACTAAGTCATGGCCAGTTAAGTCTGAATATCAACTTAATCAGTCGTGTGCTAGCTGGCATTAAAAAACTCAGATATTAAATGCTGGTCTCCGGAAACAGCCTGGCATTGAATATCCGGGTTGAATGCTGGCAGCAGGCAGTCAAAGCTTTGCCCACTGTCGGCTAAATATAAGGGGGTAAGTTTATGGAATAGCACCTAATCTCAGTCACGCATGCAAATAGGAATTAGTACCAATTAATTCCACTTAGGAGCTATTACTGGTACTTAAGGCCGATTGGCATTTAATTTAGGAGTGCAAATGGCATTATTCTATAACTTGCACGCCCAAAATTTCATGCCAGTCAGAACTTTGGGCATGAACTTTATAGATTCTAAGTTCAAATGTACAAACAACAGCAACACCTACCCTTATATCTGGAAGATACTGCTGCTGTTGGACCCCATCTAGTTCATCTAGCTTAGGGGCAGACTTTATGTACTGGATCAATTCCCTTTAGACTGATCTCATCAAAGCATTTTAAACTCTGTTTTGTTTCTCTTTTCCTGTATAGGCCTTGTGCTGAAACTTTCCAGCTTTCAACTGGACCCGAATAAGCAAGCACACCGGACCAAGGATTTCAGCAGCACAATGCTGATAGTGAGGCGAGGTGACCCTTTCACTATCACCTTGTCTAGCAACCGAGCTGTCCAGCCTGGAGACAAGGTCACATTTATTGTGGAGACAGGTAAACTCCATCAAACTCATTCTCTGTCCCTTGATATTCAGCTGGTGGCCGTCAGCATTTTAATATTGACCACCATGGGTTGAATTAGCCTTGGATATTGTAGTGCTGGGTACCTGTACTCTATATCTGGGTCTTCCATAGCCACCAGACATTATTTATATCTGGCTGATATTCTGAATCTGTACTCCAAACATGTAGCCAGACTTCAGATTTGGGGGGGGGGGGGGGTGCCTGAGCCCAAGCTAGAGGGCACAAAATTTCACACCACCCACACCCATATCCACGTCCACATACTTGAGCTGGTGGGGGTCCCTAAGCCCTGCCAGCAAAAGCCCTTCTCCTTGCAAAGCCAGGCAGTTGGTGGTACTATTCCTGGTCTGCCACCATGACGCCGGTCGAACACCTCCCCCTCCCCATGCTCATACTTAGTTTTTTTTTGTGAAACTGAGCATGTGTGAGGGAGACCTTTCCCCTGCGTGCCTAAAAACCAAGCAGAAAAGGCTCCCGCCCTGTTGAATTGTGCTGACGGATCATACAGCAGAATCAGGGGTGTAGCCAGACTTCGTCGGGGGGGGGGGGGGGGGGGTCCAGAGCCCGAGGTGAAGGGGCACATTTTAGCTCCCCCCCTCCCACGGTGTCGACCACCCTGCCACTTTTGACCCCCCCGGCTTCCGCCACCCCTCCCCCGTCCCTTTCGACCTCCCCCCCACCTCCACAGACCTTCTCCTGCCACCGCCAGGCACCTTTGCTAGCGGGGGTCCCCAGCTCCTGCCAGCCGAAGTCCCCTTCAGCGCCGGTCTCTGAGTCCGGCACGTTGCTGATCTGGATTCTGTTTCTGACGTGAGTCCTGACATCCTGCACATTCCTACGTGCAGGACATCAGGACTCACGTCAGAAACAGAATCCAGATCAGCAACACGCCGGAGACCAGCAAAGGTACCTGGCGGCGGCGCTGGGGGAGGGTTGACTACGGCGGGAGGGGGGGGGGGGTCAAATGTGGCGGGGGAGGGTCGGCGGCAGGGGTGAAAGCAGGGGGGCAGGGCTAAATCTACAGGGGCCCATGCCCCCGTGGCCCCACCTAGCTACGCCCCTGGAGCAGATATTGAGTGACACCTAACTGGGAATTCAGGGGAATATGAAGAAAGTTCATTGCTTCCCTCACCCCCTAAACTCTTTCTATGAGATCTGGAGCTTCTCCTTGGAAAACTGAGACTTGAACCAGGTTTCCAGCCCATAAGCTACAATGTTGCTCCTTCCCAACCTCCTCATAGGTAATCTCCAACATGCTCCCCACCATAAGAAGAAGTAATCTCTAGCACACCATTGGTCTTGTTAACTTACAGAAGGAGTATATTATCTGTATCTACTTCAGATCATTTGTCATACAGCCTACAGCTAAATTCTCAAGATACCATCTGGCCAATATTTTTCGAGACATATTTGAAGATAATGTCTAATACTAAATCAAATATATAATAAGGGAAAGGGATAGGAGAAGTGAAGAGAGATGGAAGGGAAAGAGAGAGAAGAGGAGAACAAGGGGGGGGGGGGGAAACGGATTTTTAAATATTTCTTTGGTTTTATAATGTTTTTATGATGGTTATAATCTGTGTAATTTGTACGACTATTACTAATTGGCTCTCTGGTTTTGCTGTGCTTTTCTATCAAATGGATTTCAAAGTGTGTTTTTATAGTATTTTAACATCGATTTTATTGTTATATTCTATTGTAAACCGTGCTGATTTAATTTTGTAATAAGTGACGGTCTTGTAAATAAATAAACGATATTCAAAACTATTTAACCAGCCAGAGATAGCTCCTGACCAGTTAACCGGTTTCTGATGAAATAAAGAAATTAAAAAAAAAAAAAAATGTCTTGACAACTAAGCTAACTCAAAGACACAACAAGAGGCATTTTTACCAGAAGGAGGGTGGACAAAGTGGGCAGTTTTCAAATAGCCCATTCACCTGGGAGGAGTGGTATTGCGGTGATCATGATTGTTGGGTGGAGGGTGGATGAAGGGAACTAAAAATTGTGCGGAGGAGTCGCAAGGACACAAGGCTGAAGGACTGACCAGGGTGCCTAATATTCTTGCACCAACTTTGATACGCATCTTACCTTTATCGTAGCTCAGTGTTTTTCGTAGAAGTCACAAATTCCCACATATTTATTCTGAGAGAGAATCTCAAGCGGATACACCAACATGGACATCAATGGGCCCTTTTACTAAGCCGTGTATGTGCGTCAGACAGAGGCGGGCGCAGGAGAAGCTGGGCGAAGGCAGGCATCAGCTTTCTTCTTGCCCGTGCAGCGCCTTCAGACAGAGGAGAGAGGTGCTGCACGGGCCCGGTAAGAGGGAGGGGGGCCCGATGGAGGAGGGGAATGGCGGTGACGACCCCAAGAGGGGGTGGGGCACAGGGCGGAGGATGTCGGGAGGCGGAGCTGGGGGGAGACAGAGTAGTGAGGAAGGGAGGGGGGCCGGGGCTGCTAGAATTTTGCTTTTTCGGGGGGGGGGGGAGCGGCGGAGAGTGGGGGGCAGCGGGGGGGGGGGGGGCAAGGCCGTCCATACAGGACGCTCCTGATGAGCGCCCTTGCCCCCTCCCGATCCTTTTTAATTTTTTTTATTTGATGTGTTTTCTGACGTCCTTTGGACCAATCACAGCGCTTTTAGCTCTGCTAATGCGCTGGGATTGGCTCAAAGTTTGTTTATTTTTTCACTTAATGATTTTTCCTGGCACAGAGCTGTCCTAACGAGAGGTCCAGACCTCTCGTTAGATTTCCTGCCTTTTTCCTGCGTAAAGGCAATCGGAAAAGGTTAGTGCATGTCGTTTCAATGGGGTTTTCACACTATTTGCTCATCTCCATTCCGTTTTCGTTAGCTGCTGGCTTCCTCGGTAAAAGCCCTTTGATGCATGCAACGGATCAAATTTTCCTCGTTGGAGGGTCATTAAAGGCTCATTTAGCTTTAGTGCATTTGCCTCTAAGTGTCATTGTTGATGATATGTTGAAACCCTCTGCTCAGTGCGTAGCAGGAGCAGCAGCTATGAAAGCAAATAAAACATTAGGCATTATTAGGAAATGAATGAGAATGTTATAATGCTTTTGTATTACTCTATGGTTTGGCCCTATCTCGAATACTGTGTGCAATTCTGTTCATCACATCTCAAAAAAGATATAGCAAAATTAGAAAAGGTACAGAGAACAGTGACAAAAATGATAAAGGGGATGGGATGACTTCCCTATGAGAAAAGGCTAAAGCAACTAGGGCTCTTCAGCTTCGAGAAGAGATGACTGAGGGGAGATATAATACAGGTATATGAAATAATGAGTAGAATGGAACGGGTGGATGTGAATCACTTGTTTACTCTTTCCAAAAATACTAGGACTAGGGGGCACACGATGAAGTTATTAAGTAGTAAATTTAAAACAAATCGGAGAAAATATTTCTTCACTCAATATGTAATTAAACTCTGGAATTTATTGCCAGAGAAAGTGATAAAAGCAGTTAGCTTAGCAGGGTTTAAAAAGAAGGTTTGGATAACTTCCTAAAAGAAAAGTCCGTGAACCATCCACTGCTTATTTCTAGGATAAGCAGCATAAAATCTATTTTACTGTTTTGGGATCTTGCCAGGTACTTGTAACCTGGATTGGCCACTGTTGGAAACAGGATATTGGGCTTGATGGATATTGGGCTTCAGTTTGTCCCAGTACGGCAACACTAATGTTCCTATAACATGACCCAGCATTGAATTTTGGGGATTAGAGCTGGCAGCAGTCAGAAAAACACTGAACATCACTGGCTGAATATTGACCCTTACAAGTTTACAGGCTTTGTTAAAGTACTCAGAGACGTATTGTGCTTCTGGTTTTGCTTTACCAGGGCCAACCCCATCAGAATCAACCAAGACAAAGGCCATATTTCCAATGACTGGTTCAAAGGGGAATGTATGGAGCGCAGTCCAGAAATCTAGCACACCAAACTCTTTGGATGTCAGCATTTCCAGTCCAGCTGATGCTGTCATCGGAGATTACAAACTCAGTGTTCAGACGTCTTCTACTGACGCGAGTAACCTGGGAGTATTCCGATTGCTCTTTAATGCTTGGTGCAAAGGTAAGTACTATATTCTGTTGTGACCGCTAGTGTCTGCTGTATTTATAGGTCTCAAAATAGTTCCCTAGAAAGATTTGTTTATCATGAGCTGTTTTGAACTTTGTCAAATTTGTCCTTGGTGACAGAAACTGGAACTACAAGGCTGCATTACAGCAGTGCCTTTTCCTAGTACATTTCAAAACAGAAATGATACACTCAGGTTTGCAATCCACATAGGTGTTTATTCTCCAAAATTCAAATCTATGCACATGAATAAATCTGCACAAGACACGGCTGAATGTCTTCTGAAACAGCCTGAATGTCTATTTTGCAGTCATTTCATAGATCTGGGGACAAGGTACAGCTATTATATTTGAATTTGGATAAATTCAAAATTCATTTTGTATTTTGATCCCGGTAAAATATTTTAAGTATGAATTGTCTTGATTTGCACTGAAAGAGCAGTGACTGTGTAGGCTTCACTTACATGTAAATTTAGGAATGACCAATTCTTTCTTCAAAACATAAGTGCTTAAGCAATATTTGATAGTTCATTGGCAGTAGGGATGTGCATTTATCAACACACATTTGGTCCATTTGCACCGTAAAAATTTAGGCTATGCTAAATTGATCTAATGCACAGCCGAAAGCACAATAAGGTAAGGTCATGGTAACTACTACTACTACTACTACTATTTAGCATTTCTATTGTGCTACAAGGCGTACGCAGCGCTGCACAAACATAGAAGAAAGACAGTCCCTGCTCAAAGAGCTTACAATCTAATAGACAAAAAAATAAATAAAGTAAGCAAATCAAATCAATTAATGTGAACGGGAAGGAAGAGAGGAGGGTAGGTGGAGGCGAGTGGTTACAAGTGGTTACAAGTCAAAAGCAATGTTAAAGAGGTGGGCTTTCAGTCTAGATTTAAAGGTGGCCAAGGATGGGGCAAGACGTAAGGGCTCAGGAAGTTTATTCCAGGCGTAGGGTGCAGCGAGACAGAAGGCGCGAAGTCTGGAGTTGGCAGTAGTGGAGAAGGGAACAGATAAGAAGGATTTATCCATGGAGCGGAGTGCACGGGAAGGGGTGTAGGGAAGGACGAGTGTGAAGAGATACTGGGGAGCAGCAGAGTGAGTACATTTATAGGTTAGTAGAAGAAGTTTGAACAGGATGCAAAAACGGACAGGGAGCCAATGAAGCGACTTGACGAGAGGGGTAGTATGAGTAAAGCGACCCTGGTGGAAGACGACACGGACAGCAGAATTTTGAACCGATTGGAGAGGGGAGAGGTGACTAAGTGGGAGGCCAGCAAGAAGCAGATTGCAGTAGTCTAAACGAGAGGTGACAAGGGTGTGGATGAGGGTTTTGGTAGAATGCTCGGAAAGAAAGGGGCGGATTTTACGGATGTTGTAAAGAAAGAAACAACAGGTCTTGGCAATCTGCTGGATATGAGCAGAGAAGGAGAGAGAAGAGTCAAAGATGATCCCAAGGTTTCGAGCTGAGGAGACAGGGAGAATGAGAGAGCCATCAACAGAAATAGAAAATGGGGGGAGTGGGGAGGTGGGTTTGGTAAGGGCTCCTGCGTTAACCCAGCAGTAGCCTGGCAGTACTTCCGTTATAGCGAGCGGTAAGCCCATGTTGCTCATGTTTGATCTATTCTTACTGTACACCGCCTTGAGTGAATTCCTTCAAAAAGGCAGTAAATAAATCCTAATAAGTAAATAAATAAATAGTAATAGGAGCCCTAAGCCAGTTAAGTACAGCTGAATATTAGCAGCTAGCCACAACCAACAATTTGACTGGTCAGCGGCCAGCTAAATCCTTTTCAATATTGGGTAGAATGTCTTTTACTTTGTTTCATTTGAAATGTCTTCATTTTGTTTGTTTACACTTTCTAACCATAATAGAACCAGGGGACACAAGATGAAATTAGAATGTGGTAGGTTTACAACAAATCGGAGAAAGTTTTTCTTTACTCAGCGCGTAGTTAGACTCTGGAACTCATTGCCGGAGAAGGTAGTGATGGCAGCTGGCCTTGCTGAGTTTAAAGGGGGTCTGGAGAGATTCCTGAAGGAAAAGTCCATTGATCGTTATTAAATTTGGGGGTTTCTGCCAGGTTCTTGGGGCCTGGATTGGCCGCTGTCGGAGACAGAGTACTGGGCTTGATGGACCTTTGGTCTTTTCCCAGCGTGGCGGTGCTTATGTGCTTATATTTCTTCACGGAGAGAGTGGTGGGTGCTTGGAATGCCCTCCCGCGGGAGGTGGTGGAGATGAAAACGGTAACGGAATTCAAACATGCGTGGGATAAACATAAAGGAATCCTGTTCAGAAGGAATGGATCCTCAGGAGCTTAACCGAGATTGGATAGCAGAGCCGGTAGTGGGAGGCGGGGATAGTGCGGGGCAGACTTATACGGTCTGTGCCACAGCCAGTGGTGGGAGGCGGGACTGGAGGTTGGGAGGCAGGGATAGTGCTGGGTAGACTTATACGGTCTGTGCCAGAGCTGGTGGTGGGAGGCGGGGATAGTGCTGGGCAGACTTATACGGTCTGTGCTAGAGCCGGTGGTGGGAGACAGGGATAGTGCTGGGCAGACTTATATGGTCTGTGCCAGAGCCGGTGGTTGGGAGGCGGGGCTGGTGGTTGGGAGGCGGGGCTGATGGTTGGGAGGCGGGGATAGTGCTGGGCAGACTTATACGGTCTGTGCCCTGAAGAGCATAGGTACAAATCAAAGTAGGGTATACACAAAAAGTAGCACACATGAGCTGTCTTGTTGGGCAGACTGGATGGACCGTGCAGGTCTTTTTCTGCCGTCATCTACTATGTTACTATGAGGGGAATAATCGAACGGCGCCGGCGAAATACATGGCCGGCGATGTATTTTGGCGGCGCCGCAAACAGCTGGCCAGACCCGTATTTTCGAAAAAGATGGCCGGCCATCTTTTGTTTCGATAATATGGTTTTGGCCAGCCAAATGCATTGGATTTGGCCGGGGTTTGAGATGGCCGGCTTCGTTTTTTAGCGATAATGGAAAGTTATGTCGGCCATCTCAAAGCCGGCCAAATTCAAGGCATTTGGCCGTGGGAGGAGCTAGTATTTTCAGTGCAATGGCCCCCCTGACATGCCAGGACAGCAACCGGCCACCCTAAGGGTCACTGCAGTGGCCTTCAGAAAGCTCCCATGTGCATAGCTCCTTTACTTTGGGAGCTGACCCCCCCCCCCCCAAACCCCCACCAAAAGCCCATACAACACATTCTGCTCTCATGGAGGTGGGTATGACATTTGAGGCTGGCATACAGGCTGGCAAGAAAAGTTTATGTTTTTATATTTTTAGTATGGGAGGGGATTGGTGACCACAGGGGGAGTATGGGCAGGTGATCCCCAATTCCCTCCGGTGGTCATCTGGTCATTTAGGGCACTTTTTTGGGACTTGGTCGTGAAAAAAAAGGTCCAAAGAAAGTGACCTAAATGTTCGCTAAACACGGCTAATTTTTTTCGATTATCGACGATAGCCGGCCATTTCTGTCCAGCCCATAACCACGCCCCAGTCCCGCCTTCACCACGCCTCCGACATGGCCTCGTCAATTTTGGCCGGCTCCGCGACGAAGTTCAGTTAAATGCGGCCAAAAATTGGCTTTCGATCATACCGATTTGGCCGCTTTTAGAAGATGTCCGGCCATCTCCCGATTTGTGTCGGAAGATGGCCGGCTATCACTTTCGAAAATAAGCTGGTATGTATTTCAATGAATGCACATCCCTAATTATTTTGAGGTCGAATACCTTCACATACGATCCTTCCATTTTAGCCTCAGTTTTGGCTCTGCTTATTTGTTTCAGCTATTGCACTAAGGTGATACTTACTAACCAGCCTCAGGTTATTCACGTACCAGAGAAGGTTTCTCCCTGTACGCACGAGACACTGAACTTGATCTGGTATAACTTTGGGGTTTTTCAGATGATGCCGTGCATATGGATAATGAGAATTACCGAAAAGAATATATCTTAAATCACTTTGGTATATACTTCAAAGGCAGTGAAAAATACATTTACGGTAGGGGATGGGATTATGGTCAGGTAAGTAGTTGATGAGTATTTACACCTTCTGTATTTCTGCATTTGTGATCGTTCGGATTTTAGCTATGGATGTACCTCACAGGAAATGCATTGTTTTCTGTCAGTTGATCACTGTGCAAGGTTTCTCATTTACTCTTTCAAGTTTGGAACAACAGCCAACTGGTGTGGACAGTGAATCGTTCCCTGTCTGGTAGCAACATCGTAACCCTGTGGGGTCCTGAAGCTATTTCTTCTCCGCACTGGAAGAAAAAGAGAAGAAGCATGAATTGTGTCTACTTCTCTGGTACCAATATCATTTCCCTTTTCATACGTACTTCACAGTTTGAAGAAGACATATTGGACATCAGCCTAAATCTACTGGACCAGAGTCCAGAGTACACTAAGGATAAAGTAAAGGACTATTCGAACAGATATGATCCGAACTATGTGTCCAAAGTCATCTGCTCTATGGTAAAGAACTGTTTCATCTGTTGTTATTCTTACTATGGTGGTACTAATATAGACTATCCTGGTTAAGAAATGTAAAACAGTCAGATTTTCCAAAATGATAAATTGGACTCTCAGATTTTAGGGTTGATTGCATAGTCTATATCTGTCATTTTTATATTATATATATATGTCACGTACATACACAGAGTCGGTGGTGGGAGGCGGGGCTGGTGGTTGGGAGGCGGGGATAGTGCTGGGCAGACTTATACGGTCTGTGCCAGAGCTGGTGGTTGGGAGGCGGGGCTGGTGGTTGGGAGGCGGGGATAGTGCTGGGCAGACTTATACGGTCTGTGCCAGAGCCAGTGGTGGGAGGCGGGACTGGTGGTTGGGAGGTGAGGATAGTGCTGAGCAGACTTATACGGTCTGTGCCAGAGCCAGTGGTGGGAGGTGGGGCTGGTGGTTGGGAGGCGGGGATAGTGCTGGGCAGACTTATACAGTCTGTGCCTGAGCCGGTGGTTGGGAGGCGGGGATAGTGCTGGGCAGACTTATACGGTCTGTGCCAGAGCCGGTGGTGGGAGGCGGGACTGGTGGTTGGGAGGCGGGGATAGTGCTGGGCAGACTTATACAGTCTGTGCCTGAGCCGGTGGTTGGGAGGCGGGGATAGTGCTGGGCAGACTTATACGGTCTGTGCCCTGAAGAGCACAGGTACAAATCAAAGTAGGGTATACACAAAAAGTAGCACATATGAGTTGTCTTGTTGGGCAGACTGGATGGACCGTGCAGGTCTTTTTCTGCCGTCATCCACTATGTTATGTTTACTATGTTACATAGATATATTTAAAAAAATGATAATTAATTTTCAGATCAGTATCAACGATGGCAGCCCCACTACTTCAGACAAAAGAATACTAATGGGAAGATGGGAAGGAAGTTATACAGACGGAACTTCCCCAACTTCATGGAACAGCAGCAACAAAATTCTGAAAGAGTGGAAATCTGGGGGGTACACGCCAGTCAAATATGGGCAATGCTGGGTCTTTGCTGGGGTGCTGTGCACAGGTACTCATTTTGAACATCAGCACACAACTCCTGTACTAAGGGCAGTGCCAGACAGACTTCTATGGTCTGTGTCCCGCAAATGGCAAAAGACAGCAGAAGATCAGATTTGTGCATTGTATATCGCTATGTTATCATGTGCTATGAGTGAGGGTGCAGTTCAACTCAAAGGGGAGGGGAAGACATCTTAACGCTGAAATTAGCAAGTCAAATACTGATAGCAATACTTTTGGTTATAACATGTGTTGTCCCAAGACTGCATCATATTTAACTGCCCACGGGGCTCATTTTCAAAGCACTTAGACTTGCAAAGTTCCATAGATTACTATCCTGCTCATTTTCGAAAGAGAAGGGCGCCCATCTACCGACACAAATCGGGAGATGGGCGCTCTTCTCTCAGGTGTGGCAAAATCGGCATAATCGAAAGCCGATTTTGGGCACCCTCAACTGCAGTCTGTCGCAAGAGCGGCCAAAGTGTAAGGGGGCGTGTCGGAGGTGTAGCAAAGGCGGGGCTGGGGCGTGGTTAAGAGATGGGCGCCCTAGGCTGATAATGGAAAAAAGAAGGGTGGCCCTGACGAGCACTTGGCTGCTTTTACTTGGTCCATTTATTTTTAGGACCAAGCATCTAAAAAGTGCCAAACTGACCAGATGACCATCGAAGAGAATCAGGGATCACCTCCCCTGACTCCCCCGATGGTCACTAACACCCTCCCACCCTAAAAAAAGAACTTTAAAAATGTGTTTTGCAAACCTCTATGCCAGCTTCAAATGTCATACCCAGCTCCCTGACAGCAATATGCAGGTCCCTGGAGCAGTTTTAGTGGGTGCAGTGCACTTCAGGCAGGTGGACCCAGGCCCCCCCCCCCACCTGTTACACTTGTGGTGGTAAATGTTGAGCCCTCCAAACCCCCACAAAACCCACTGTACCCACATGTAGGTGCCCCCCTTCACCCATAAGGGCTATAGTAGTGGTGTACAGTTGTGGGGAGTGGGTTTGGGGGGATTTGGGGGAGCAGCACCCAAGGGAAGGGAGCTATGTACCCAGGAGCAATAAATGAAGTCCACTGCAGTGCCCCCTAGGTTGCCCGGTTGGTGTTCTGGCATGTGAGGGGGGCCAGTGCACTAGGAATGCTGGCCCCTCCCACGACCAAATGCCTTGCATTTGGGTGTTTTTGAGATGGGCGATCTCGGTTTCCATTATCGGCGAAAACCGAGTTTGCCCATCTCTAATGTCGACCTAAATGTTGGGATTTGGCCGGCCCAGACCGTATTATCAAAATGAAAGATGGGCGCCCATCTTTTTCGATAATACAGTCAGTTCCGCCCCTTCCCTAGTTCGCCCTTAGAGATGGCTGCCCATGTTTGATTATGCCCCTCCGCATAACTTTGTAAGATTAAGTGCTTTGAAAACGGTCGGTTCTGAGCTCGGATATTCAATGTTGGGCCGTTTCCTGTGATTGCAATTGAATATCTGGGTATTTTTTGGCTGGTTTAAGTTTAACCGGCCAAGCCGATATTCAGCACTGGCTGGTTAGGTTTAAACCAGCCAACAATATACCAGTTATTTTGGTGGCCTAATTTGGCCAGCAAACTTAGGGGCCCTTTTTACTAAGCCGCAGCAAAACATGACCTGCAGCAGTGCAAGCACGTTGTTTGACTGTGCGCTGGGCCAGTTTTTACTGCGTCCTGGAAAATACAGCCTTTTTTTTTAAGGGGCCAGAAATGGACGTGTGGTAAAATAAAAACCAGTACGTGTCCATTTTCGGTCTGAGACCTTACCACCACCCATTGACTTAGCGGTAAGGTCTCACGTGCTACCCAGGTGGTAGGCATGCGGCACGCACCCACTGCCATTTAATGCTGGGTAAGCGCCACATGGTAGAAAATAGAAATGATTTTCTACTGTGTGTTTTTGGCATGCACCAAATTCAGAATTACCGCCCAGGGAACATGGTAGCTGGGCTGTAATGCCAATTTGGCATGTGCTAGACATGTGTAGGCCTTTACGCCCCTTTGTTAAAGGGCCCCTTAGCCGGCAATGCACTGAATATCGGTAGATAGCCTGTTATATTGCACAATATAACCAAACTGTCCGCTAAACGCTAACCGGCAATATTTAGCAGGATATAACCAGCTATCTCCTGTTGAATATTGCTGGCTAGCTGGTTAAATGGTTCTAAATATTGGGCGGGATGAGTTTTGCACATAAGTGTGTGACCTGCTCACGCTCCCTCCCATGTCATAGAAACATGACGGCAGATAAAGGCCATATGACCCATCCAGTCTGCCCATCCTCTGTAACCCCTAACTCTTCCTTTTTCTAAGCGATCCCACGTGCTTATCCCATGTCTTTTTAAAGTCTGGAACAGTCCTCGACTCCACCACCTCCACCGGGAGGCCATTCCACGCCTCCACCACCCTTTCTGTGAAATAATACTTCCTTAGGTTACTCCTAAGCCTATTCCCTCTTACCTTGTCGTATGCCCCCTCATTCCAGAGCTCTCCTTCATTTGAAAAAGGCTCTCTTCCTGTACATAAATGCCCTTGAGATATTTAAACATTTCTATCATGTCTCCTCTCTCCCTCCTCTCTTCCAGCGTATACATGTTGAGGTTCATAAGCCTGTCCCTATACTTTTTGCATTCAAGACCACTTACTAATGTCGTAGCTGCCCTCTGGACCGGCTCCATCCTGTTTATATCTTTCTGTAGGTGCCAATCCCCCCTTTGAAGTTGCACTCTATAGAAGTTAGGTGCTAAGAGCCAGATTAAGTAAATTGTGCCCAAATTTAGGTGTAGAAAAGGACTGATCAATAAAGGGTGCATACCCTTTAGTGAAGAGGGCTTAGTGGCGATTCCCACGCATAACTTTGGGTGCCAGAGTTATGCCACATGAAACCTGATATGGTTCTGGTGTCCAACTTAGGTGCGCCCAGCTATTGGGAATGTCCTTCCCATGACCACGCTCCCTTTTCAGTTGTGCGTGAGAATTGTGCCTAGGCAGTTGTGCACGCCACTTCAAATGAATGCCAATTAACACCAAGAATTGATTGTTAGCATTCAATTATTGGTTGTTAATGGCTCATTAGTTGTGTGTGCGTACATTTGATGCCCAAATATAATATGCTCTTTATGGGATCTGTCTGAGTCTGCAAATTAGTGCCAACTAATGTTTGTTACAGCTAATTATTGATATTTATCACCAATTGAGGGTCAATTTTGCACCAATTAAACAATGAAGTTATGTGCATAACTGGTGCTATTCTATAAGTGGGCCTACAATTGCATTCCTTACTCTGGGGCCCTTTTGCTAAGGTGCGTCGAAAAGTGGTCTGCACTGGTGTAGGCGCGTGTTTTGGACGCACACAGGTCCATTTTTCAGCACGCCTGGAAAAAAGGCATTTTTTTTGTGTGTGTGTCCGAAAATGGACGTGCGACAAAATTAAAATGAGTGCGCGGCCATTTTCGGCCCGGGACCTTACCACCACCCATTGACTTAGCGATAAGGTCTCATGCACCGACCAGGCGGGAAGCATCAGCCTGTGTAAACTGCCAATTACCGCCAGGGTAAGTGCCATGCGGTAGAAAATAGAAAATATTTTCTACTGCATGTTTTGGACGCGCGCCAAAAATGGAATTACTGCCCGGGGCATGCGGCAGACGGGCGGTAGTTCCAATTTGACGCACATTAGATGTGCATAGGCACCTATGCGCCTTTGTAAAAGGGCCCCTCTGTGAGGCCTGTATAAAATGAGGGGTATAGCGCTGAGGTGGTCTGTCAAGATTATCTGGATAACGCGGCTGAACATCCAGATTTGGGTCCGGTAGCTCCTACCCTGATCAACGTATAAGTTTATGCTTAGGCAGTGGAGGGGGGAGTGACTTGGCCAAAGTCACAAGGATCGTTATGGGAAGAAGTGAGTTTTGAACCCTGATCAAAATGCTTTCTCCTTGTTTTCTTTCAGTCTTGAGATGTTTGGGAATACCGAGTCGTCTGATTACAAATTATAACTCTGGGGTTGACACCGCCCTTGACCTGGTTGTCGATGACTATGGCATCGCCTATTCGGGTTCACCACCGCCAAAACCACCACCGAAAGATGACTGTGATGAACTTTGGTAAATGAATTTTTCTTCTATATCTCACGTATATGGAAAAAGAAAAGAAATGTATTTATTTATTACATTTGTACCCCGCGCTTTCCCACACACAGCAGGTTCAATGCGGCTTACATAGTAAATAGAATTACAAAGTCTTGTAAGGAAAATAATACAAACTGTAATAAACATAATACCGTGTTTCCACGAAAATAAGACACTGTCTTATATTAATTTTTGCCCCCAAAAATGTACTAGGTCTTATTTTCAGGGGCTGTCTTATTTTTCGGGGTTGGATCGGGGTTGGCCCGCCCACCCTCCGTCGCTCGCGGAACTAACCTTAAACGCCTCCTTTCACCTTTGCAGCAAGCAGCAAAGGGCAGGCCATTCCTTCCTTCCGTGTCCTGCCCTCGCCTGACATAACGTCCGCGAGGGCGGGGCACGGAAGGAAGGAGAGGTCTGCTCTGCTGCTGCTTGCTGCGAAGGTGAAAGGAGGCGTTTAAGGTTAGTTCCGGGTGGGTGGAGGGGGGCCCGGCAACCTCGGGTGGGGGGGCTGCCTTGTCTGGCTCTCGGCGGCCCTGCTTTCAAACAAAAATTTGCTAGGTCTTACTTTCGGGGGAGGCCTTATATCTACCAATTCAGGAAAACCTCTACTAGGTCTTATTTTCGGGGGATGTCTTACTTTCGGGGAATAGTAAAAATATATGAATTGAATAAATTCTAACCGTGTAAAAGAGGTAAAGGGGAAGCTCACTTAGGAGCCTACCCTGCTTATTTTCGAAAGTGATCGCCGGCCATCTTCTGACATAAATCGGGAGATGGCCGGCGATCTCGGAAAAGTGGCGAAATCGGTATAATCGAAAGCGGCTTTTTTGACAGCATCACCGCTTTCCCCGTCGCCTCACCGGCGAAAGTTCAAAGGGGCGTGTTGCCGGCAAAGCGAAGTCGGGACATGGGCGGGCATGGGTGTGGCTACCAGATGGCCGGCTTTCGCGGATAATGGAAAAAAAAAGCGGCGTTAAGCAGTATTTTGCCGGCTTTACTTGGTCCTTTTATTTTCACGACCAAGCCTCAAAAAGGTGCCCCAACTGACCAGATGACCACTGGAGGGAATGGGGGATGACCTCCCCGTAGTCCCCCAGCGGTCACCAACCCCCTCCCACACAAAAAAATTAAAATAAAGCACTTTTTTGCCAGCCTCAAATGTCATACCCAGTTTCCTGGAGCAGTTTTTAATGGGTGCAGTGCACTTCAGCAGGCAGACCCAGGTCCATCCCCCCCCCTACCTGTTTCACTTGTGGTGCTAAGTGTTGAGCCCTCCAACCCCCCCCCCCAACACCCACTGTACCCACATATAAGTGCCCCCCTTCACCCATAAGGGCTATGGTAATGGAGTAGAGGTGTGGGGAGTGGGGTTGGGGGGATTTGGGGGGCTCACCACCCAAGGTAAGGGAGCTATGCACCTGGGAGCTTTTTTTGTATTTTTAAAACATTTTTAGAAGTGCCCCCTAGGGTGCCCTGGCATGTGAAGGGGACCAGTGCATTACAAATGCTGGCTCCTCCCATGACCAAATGCCTTGGATTTCGCCGGGTTTGAGATCGCCGGCAATTTTTTCATTATCGCTGAAAAACAAAAGCGGCCATCTCAACCCTGGCTAACTCCAAGGCATTTGGCCGGCCTAAACTGTATTATTGAAAAAAAAAGATGGCCGGCCATCTTTTTTGATAATACGGTTCCGGCCAGCTGTTGCGCCGCCGCCAAAATAGATCGCTGGCGAACTATTTCGCCAGCAATGTTCGATTATGCCCCTTCACGTACACACAGCAAATATCAAGAAAAGCGAGCTTAATCGCAGTATAGGTTCAGCAGGTAAAAAATGGAAAAACGGGGGAAAAGACCTCAGAAAGTAATGACCCCCCCAGCAACAATGCTGGAACTTTCAAAACTTGATGATCACAATTTTGTTTCTTTAATCATTGGTCAGAAAATCCCCCGATCCAACCTATATGTGTTTTGGCAACACTATGAATTTATTTATGGTTTTATCTGATTTGCTTAAGTATACAAAAAATAAATGATTACAAAATCAACGTCCTCCACCACATTGCTATGCACATTCTAAGCATGTACATTAATTTCTGAAAACTAATGGAAAAGTGTGGCAAAAAAACCCCATGATTCATTTTCGTTAATTTGGAATCACAATGAATTAACAATGGCAACAACATGATTCATTTGATACGTTTTCCTGTTTGTTTATAATTGGGCTACTGAAATCCTGCTAGTTTATTTGTCAACCCAGACAGGCCGGATCCAGATAGAGGGATGAGGCGAGAAGAGGACCAATCCTCTACCAGCAGGTTTTCAAACAACCAATCCCATCCTGCAGTGGCGTTCCTAGGCTGCCTGACACCCGGGGCGGATTGCCAATGCACCCCCCCCCGGGTGCAGCGCGGCCCCCCCGGCAAAATTACCCCCCCCCCACTGGCAAAATTAGACCCTCCCCCCCCCCCCCCGCAAAATTACCCACCCCCCACCGGCAAAATTGCACCCTCCCCCCGGGTGCAGCATGGCCCCCCCCGGCGAAATTACCCCCCCCATCGGCAAAATTACACCCTCCCCCGTGGCGAAATTACCCACTCCCCACCGGCAAAATTACACCCTCCCCCGGGTGCATTTTTACCTGATGGGGGGGGGGCCGCGCGCCTGTTGGCCGAGTCCGCTCGTTCCCTCCCTGCTGCTCCCTCTGCCCCGGAACAGGAAGTAACCTGTTCCGCGCAGAGGGAGCAGCAGGGAGGGAATGAGCGGACTCGGCCAACAGGCGCATGGCACCCCCCCAGCGGCGTGCACCTGGGGCGGACCGCCCCCACCGCCCCCCCTTGGTACGCCACTGCAATCCTGTCTCACACTGAACGTAAGGCGGAGCCTGAATAGAGTTTTCACTTACCCATTTACCAGCGATATTCTTCAGACTGCTAAGAAGACAATTACCCACATATAGTTAGGACAGCAAAACGATCATTCTAACTTTGACTATTTATGCAGGTACTAGTCTGAATATCATTGGCTTTCTGAAATTGCCATTTACACGGGTATGAGATCTGCATGTACAAATACTGCTATGCTTGAGTAGTTTCTGTACAAAACTTTTTCCAACATACTGGTAGCAATTGTGAAAAAATGTCTTGCAAGGTTTTGTATTGAATGTTCCCTTTCATTCTTGTGAGCAGGGATTTTCATGTCTGGAATGAAGGCTGGTTTAGACGAACAGATTTGGACAAAGGCAAAAAATATGACGGATGGCAAACCCTGGATCCCACGCGCCAAAAAAGAAGTGGAGGTACAGCTGTACATTTCGGAGTGCATGCTCGATCCAGTGTACAAATTTTCCATACTGAGCACTGATAATCAGTGGGCAAAACAACTCCATGGGAGTTTTAAAATAAGCAAAAATATTTCCCATTTTTTGAATGTATAAATTACTTAATGTGGATACTTTGTGCTGCTACAGGAAACCCAGAAACAGAGAATATGATGACAAAGATGAGAACCAGTCTACCCGCTTTCCTTTGCTGTAAAAATAGAGCAAATCTTCTCTATCTTAACCTTCACTGTCTCACGACTAAGGAACCTCTCTGTGTAGCCCAGATTTTCTTATACTCTGTCTCTGTATTTCCCTCTCTTATATGAACGGGGAAACTGTCCCATGTAGCCTCCACCCATGCTGTGAAAACATTTCCTGATATCTCTCCTGACTCTACCCCTTTTAAGCCTAATAAAACATAGAAAACATTGGCAGATAAACACCATCCTGCTTATTTCGAAGGAGAAGGGCGGCCATCTTCCGACACAAATCGGGAGATGGCCGACCTTCTAATGGCGGCCAAATCGGCATAATCAAAAGCCAATTTTGGCCGGCTTCAACTGCTTTCCGTCGCAGCGCCGGCCAAAGTTCAAGGGGGCGTGTCGACAGTGTACCGAAGGCGGGACGGGCGTGGTTTACAGATGGCCGGCTTTGGCCAATAATGGAAAAAAGAAGGCCAGCCCTGACGAGCATTTGGCCAACTTTACTTGGTCCATTTATTTTCAGGACCAAGTCTCACAAAGGTGCCCAAACTGACCAGATAACCACTGGAGAGAATCAGGGATCACCTCCCCGTACTCCCCCAGTGGTCACCAACCCCCTCCCACCCTAAAAAAAAAAATTAAAAACATTTTTTTACCAGCCTCTATGTCAGCCTCAAATGTCATACCCAGCTCCATGATAGCAGTATGCAGGTCTCTGGAGCAGTTTTAGTGGGTGCAGTGTACTTCAGACAGGCAAACCCAGGCCCATCCCCCCTAACTATTACACTTGTGGTGGTAAATGGGAGCCCTCCAAGACCCACCTGAAACCCACTGTACCCACATGTAGGTGCCCCCCTTCACCCATAAGGGCTATGGTAGTGGTGTACAGTTGTTGGGAGTGGGTTTTGGGGCGGATTTGGGGGGCTCAGCACCCAAGGGAAGGGAGCTATGTACCTGGGAGCAATTAATGAAGTCCACTGCAGTGCCCCCTAGGGTGCCCGGTTGGTGTCCTGACATGTGAGGGGGACCAATGCACTACAAATGCTGGCTCCTCCCACGACCAAATGCCTTGGATTTGGCCGGGTTTGAGATGGCCGGCCTCGGTTTCCATTATCGGCGAAAACCAATGCCGGCCATCTCTGGGGTCGACCCAAATGTTGAGATTTGGCCGGCCCCAACCGTATTATCGAAACGAAAGATGGCCGGCCATCTTGTTTCGATAATACGGTCGGGACACCTCTTTACGGGGCCGGCCTTAGAGATGGCCGCCCTTATAGATGGCCGCCCCCGTTCGATTAGGGCCCTCCGTATGACCTATCCAGTCTGCTCATCCATGCCATCTACTATTGCTTCCTCTCCCTTAGAGATCCTATGTATTTGTGCCAGGCTTTCTTAAATTCAGATACAGTCTGTGTCTCCACCTCCTCCACTAGGAGGCTATTCAATGCATCCACCACCCTTTCCGTGAAGAAGTAATTCCTTAGGTTACTCCTGAATTTGGCCTCTTTCACCTTCATCCTATGTCCCTCATTCCAGAGCTTCCTTTCAACTCAAAGAAATTTAGGGGCCCTATTACTAAGCTGCGTAAGCATCCAAGTGTGCCAAATGCTCGCCAAAATGGAGTTACTGCATGGTTACCGTGTGGCCCTTGTGGTAATTTCATTTTTGGCATGTGTCTGCTATGTGTGCCTGTAAAATGTTTTTTATTTTCTGATACCAAGTGGCATTTGGTACGCGTAGGTCATTACCATCCGGTTATCACGTGAGACTTTACCACTAGGTCAATGGCTGGCGGTAAGCTCTCAGACCCAAAACGGACGCATGGCAATTTTGATTTTGCCGCACGTCCGTTTTTGGCAAAAATGTAAAAAGGGCTTGTTTTTACAGGCGTGCTGAAAAATGGATTGGTGTGCAACCAAAACCCGCGCCTACACTACCGCAAGCCATTTTTCACTGCACTTTAGTAAAAGGATCCCTTAATTCCTGTGCCTTTATGCCAAGGAAATATTTAAATATCTATCATATCTCCCCTCTCCCCCCTTTCTTCCAAAGTATACACATTGTGATCTTGTGATATTGTGAGTGGAGGAGTAGCCTAGTGGTTAGTGCAGTGGACTTTAATCCTGGGGAACTGGGTTCACTTCCCACTGCAGTTTTTGTGACTCTGGGCAAGTCACTTAACCCTCCATTGCCCCTGGTACAAAATAAGTACCTGAATATATGTAAACCACTTTGAATGTAGTTGCAAAAACCTCAGAAAGGCAATATGTCAAGTCCCAGTTCCCTTTCCCTATTTGAGATTCTGAAATGTTGTTATTATTACATAAGTAATGCCATACTGGGAAAAGACCAAGGGTCCATCGAGCCCAGCATCCTGTCCACGACAGCGGCCAATCCAGGCCAAGGGCAGGCTTCTACATGGACTGTTGCTAGTGGAGGAGTAGCCTAGTGGTGCAGTGGACTCTGATTCTGGGGAACTGGGTTCAATTCCCACTGCAGCTCCTTGTGACTCTGGGCAAGTCACTTAACCCTCCATTGCCCCTGGTACAAAATAAGTACCTGAGTATATGTAAACCGCTTTGAATGTAGTTGCAAAAACCTCAGAAAGGTGGTATATCAAGTCCCGTTTCCCCTTTAAGTCTGTCCCCATAGGACTGACCATTTTAGTAGCCACCCTCTGGACCAACTCCATCCTGTTTACTGTCTATCTTTTTGAAGGATGAGAGACTCCTGAGAAAATTAAAAAGCCATAGCATAGGAGGCAATGTTCTGTTGTAGATTAGGAACTGGTTGACGGGTAGAAAACAAAAGGTAGGGTTAAATGACTATTTCTCTCAGTGGAGGAGGGTGAAATGTTGAGTGTCTCAGGGATCTGCACTAGGACTGGTGCTATTTAACATATTTATAAATGATCTAGAAATGGGAACGACAAGAGAGGTGATTAAATTTGCAGATGACACAAAACTATTCAAAGTTGTTAAAAACGCACACAAATTGTGAAAAATTGCACGAAGACCTTAAGAAACTGGAAGACTTGCCATCCAAATGGCAGATGAAATTTAATATGGACAAATGCAAAGTGATGCACATTGGGAAAAATAATCCAAATCATAGTTATCTGATGTTAGGTTCCACCTTAGGAGTCAGCACCCCAAAAAAAAGATTTGTGTCATCGTGTACAATACGCCAAAATCTTCTGTTCAGTTTGCGAAGGCAGCCGACCCCCCCCCCCCCCCCCCCCCCCCCCCCAGAATGCTAGGAATTATTAAAAAAGAGAGAAAAAATAAGAGAGAGAATGCTATAATGCCTCTTTATCGCTCCATGGGGTAACCTCACCTTGAGTATTGTGTGCAATTCTAGTCACCGTATCTCAAAAAAGATACAGCAGAATTAGAAAAGGTTCAAAGAAAGCCAACAAAAATAATTAAGGGGATGGAACTCTTCTCATAGGAGGAAAAAGGTTAAAAAGGGTAGGGCTCTTCAGCTTGGAAAAGAGATAGTTGAGGGGGAATATGACAGAGGTTACGAAATCCTGAGTGGGATAGAATGGGTAAATGTGAATGGATTGTTTATTCTTTCAAAAAAGTCCTTCTTTGTTAAACTGTACAGCGCTGCGTAACCCTAGTAGCGCTTTAGAAGTGTTAAGTAGTAGTAGTAGTCTAAGCAAGAGTCCTAGGACGTGTTAGAAAACAAACACATGTTGGTGTGGGATCTGTCGCTTCGCTTCTGGGCTGCGCAAAGTAAGTTTTTTAATCCAAAAGCTCAGGTCTCCGGAGGGCTGTGATGACTTGTATTTTGAGGCACTCAACGGCTGTCACTCCCTTACTGCCCGGTGTAGTCTGCTGGGGGAGAGCTCGGCTCCTAATTTGATCAAAGTAAGGTACGATCCGGAAAGGAAAATTTTGCTGTAGATAATTTAGGAGCACGATGACAATAATAACATTTCAATTATGTAGTAAACGCCTCTAGGTATATATCAATACATAAAACAGTGTGGTAACATGCCTACTATTTGTATACTATATATTTATATTAAGCTGTGCTATATGTATCTCTTGTCTGTCCTAATTAGATTGTAAGCTCTGTCGAGCAGGGACTGTCTCTTCATGTTCAAGTGTACAGCGCTGCGTACGTCTAGTAGCGCTATAGAAATGATAAGTAGTAGTAGTAGTAGTAGTAAAAAGTACAAAGACTAGGGGACACTCAAGGAAGTTACATGTTAATACTGAATAGGAGGAAATATTTTTTTTCACTCAAAGAATAGTTAAGCTCTGGAACTCATTAAAAGAGGATGTGGTAACAGTGGTTAGCATATCTGGATTTAAAAAGGGTTTGGACATGTTCCTGGAGGAAAAGTCCATAGTTTTGTATACTTGTATACTACAGGAACTGTTGGTGTTGTTCCTTTTTTTATGGCAATCCAATTTAGTCAAGCATAATTGTAATGTTCAGCATTTCAGTTGTCTACAAAAAATTTTTTTTCTATCGTTAGGCAGATACAATCTTCATCCCTCCTGACCCTTCACAACTACCTCATTCGATCACTATACACCTTGTATTTGTTCTCAACCGACTTGGCGAATGCCTTGACGGTACTGTGTAAGCCACATTGAGCCTGCAAATAGGTGGGAAAATGTGGGATACAAATGTAACAAACAAAAAAATAAATACATAGTTTGCTATTGGGATAGAAATTGGGAAAACCACTGCTGTCCCTGGGATTAGTAGCATGGATTCTTGCTACTATTTGGGATTCCGCCAGGTACTTGTGACCTGGATTGGCCACTGCTGGAAGCAGGAATACTGGGCTAGATGAACCATCGGTCTGCCTCAGTATGGCTATTCTTATGTTCTTATATTGTTATGGTGTTTCAGAGCTTCCTTTCCATTGAAAAATACCGGCCTATTATTTACAACTTTTATGGGTCCTTTTAGTAAGCTGCTAAGCGCCTACATGCGCCCAACGCGTACCAAAATGGAGTTACCGCCTGACTACCGTGTGGCTCTTGCGGTAATTTCATTTTTGGTGTGTGTCCGCTACGTTCATGTGAAAAATATTTTGTATTTTCTAGCGTGCATAGCGGATGCGCGCCAAGTGAGATCTGACGCGCGTAGGTCATTACCGCTCAAATTCTTTACCGCTAGGTCAATGGCTAGCGGTAAGGTCTCAGACCCAAAATGGACACGCGGCACTTTTGCTTTTGTCGCACGTCCATTTTCGGCAGAAAAAGGCCTTTTTTACAGATGCGCTGAAAAATTATTCTGTGCGCACCCAAAACTTGCGCCTACACTACCGCAGGCCATTTTTCAGCATGCCTTTGTAAAATAACCCCTGTGTTCCTTGAAAAAAACGATAACATATTATTTTTTTCTTGAAGTTACAGGCAAGCAGACCTGTGGCCCTGCCTCTGTCAGAGCAATTAAGGAGGGAGATGTCGACAAGAATTATGACACAGCTTTCGTCTATGCTGAAATAGGGTCAGATTATGTTTTACACCTTTGCACGAGCCCTACTAAAATTGAAACCAAAGAGCGAGAATCTGGGTTCATCGGGAAAAAGATAAGCACAAAAGCAGTGGACAAGAATGATCCTGATGAGGAGAGCAGTCGTGAGGATGTCACCATCAACTACAAATATCCAGATGGTAAGAGAAATGTACTAGTTAATATCTAAACAGTAATGTACAATCACAAAACCTGAGGGGCATCAGGAAAGGGAGTACAGCATTCTTTGAAAGATGTTTGAGGAAGAGGGAAGTTGCCTCCCTCCAGTGGCTGCAAAAATTTGACTCCTAGTGAGGGGGCTCTTGTTAGTGCAATGGTCTCTTTGGCATTGAAGGTGATCTTCTCTCACTGGAAGTCCTTACATCCAGGGGCGTAGCCAGGCACCCACTTTTGGGTGGGCCTGGGCCCAAGGTGGGTGGGCAGAAGAACTCTGCCTTGTCCCACAAGTGATTTGGTCTCTCCCTCTCCCGACTGCATGCCGTATGGTCTCTCGAACGTCCCCCCTCCCTCATATACCTTCTACATAGCAGATGTTCATCGGCAGCGAGCAGCAGCTAATGCACACTGCTCATGTTAGCCCCACAGCCTTCCCTTTGATGCAACTTCCTGTTTCTGCATAGGTGGGACTACATCAGAGGGAAGGCTGTGGGGCCGGTATGAGCAGTATGTGTCAGTCGCTGTTCCCTGCAGGCGAAGATCTGCTATTTACAAGGTATGCAGGAGAGACAGTTGTTGGAAGTTTTCGGCTGGTGGGGCTTGGGGATCCCTGCCAGCCACATCCTAGGTGTGCTGCTACAGGGTGGGCCTGAGCCTTAAGTGGATGGGCCTGGGCCCACCCGGGCCCACCCTTGGCTACGCCACTGCTTACATCAGGCCACTTATCAGGAATGGTGGAACTCATTGCTCCAAATGTACAAATTCGAGTTACATCTGGCGAAGAAATCTTCTCGCTTCGCTTCCTGTAGGGAAAAATGGCTGCCACTGGTGTCCTATTTTGCTTCGGTACAGAGATAAGCACTGAGGTTGATGTATTTTGTGGCCTATGCATGCTCCATGTCTGGATTTTTTTTTAAATTTTATTTCTCCACCTCCTCTTTCTTCCCCCTTTTTCTTAATGTGTTTCTAGTTGTGGATAGTTGTTTCTTGAATGTCAGCTCCAGTTTTGCCATGTTTGTAACTGTTGCTTGCTGAACTGTGGTGAGCTCCTGCTTCTATTGTATTGTATTGAAATCCAATAAAAGATATTAAACTATTAAAAAAAAATATGCTATGCACTGAACATTTTTTAAATGGGATCCAATGGATCAAGAGCAACTGGGGGGGGGGGGGGGGTCATTCCTGCCCCATTTCAAATTAGAGACTTTTCAGAAGGAGTTGAGAGGCATCTGAGCAGGGTGGCAGGATCATTAAAAATGAAATTAAACAAGGATGAATGACATTTTATGTTATTTTTGAAATCGAAGGGAGATGCAACTGAAATTTTCTGTTTTGTTTCAACCAAAGCAAATGCCTAGTAACTCTGAAAGTCTAAACTTAACACAGAGAGCCCCTGAAACTTTATAGACGTTTGCAAAGGTTATTGTAGAATAGGGATTATGCATTTGTTAACCCACATGACATGCCAGGACACCAACCGGGCACCCTAGGGGGCACTGCAGTGGACTTCACAAATTGCTCCCAGGTGCATAGCTCCCTTACCTTGGGTGCTGAGCCCCCCAAATCCCCCCCCCCCCAGGTCCACCTGCCTGAAGTCCACTGCACTCACTACAACTGCTCCAGGGACCTGTATACTGCTGCGATGGACCTGAGTATGGCATTTGAGGCTGGCATAGAGGCTGGCAAAAAAGTATTTTTAAACTTGTTTTTTTATGGTGGGAGGGGGGTTAGTGACCACTGGGGTAGTAAAGGGAGGTCATCCCCGATTCCCTCCGGTGGTCATCTGGTCAGTTCAGGCACCTTTTTGAGGCTTGGTCGCAAGAAAAAATGGTCCAAGTAAACTCGGCCAAGTGCTTGTCAGGGACGCCCTTCTTTTTTCCATTATCGGCCGAGGACGCCCATCTGTTAACCACGCCCCCGTCCCGCCTTCGGTACACTGCCAACATGCCCTCTTGAACTTTGGTCGTCCCTGTGACGGAAAGCAGTTGAGGACGCCCAAAATCGGCTTTCGATTATGCGACCTTAGGAGAAGGATGCCCATCTCCCGATTTGTGTCGGAAGATGGGCGCCCTTCTCCTTCGAAAATAAGCAAGATACTTAAATAATCTAGAGACAGACATTTATGCCTGCTTATGAGAAGATGCAAACATTGAGATCTGCAGCATAGAAACCACTTCTGCTGCTTATGCTTATTTTATAAAGACTCATAGGCGTTTATGTGTCTTTATAAAAGAGTAGCTAAATAGGCATCTTTTTCTCTCTTAAACTAGATGCTTCTTAAAATATTGTCTTTTAAAGAGGCAATTCAATAAATGGACACCTATATATAGGCACCTAGAGAGTGTCTGGTAGGAGCCTATTCTATAAAGAAAAGTAGGCATCTACTTTCCTTTATAGAATACTAGCGTAACATCAAATTATGCACCTATATTTTTAGGCATCCTCATTTACACCAACCATAAAGCTGGTGTAAATACTCATTGCCTAGATGTGGAAGATACACGTATAAAGTACAGCATTCTAGGTTTTACATGAGTGTGTGTGCCCCCACCAAGGCTCCCCCATGTGTATGCCCAACTTCCACTTATACGCTGTTGGCCAAATTCTATAAATAGCGCCTAAAATTGTGCATGCTAATTTGGCCGCAAAGCCAAATTGTGTGCCCAACTTAATTGAACAACAAGCCAATCAGTGCCAATAATTGGCAATTAACAATCAAATATCAGCACTAATTGGTAATAATTAGAATTTACGTGCATGTCTGATTCTATAACAGAATGCGCCTAAATCCTACTACACTTAACAATTTGGAGACGTGTTTAGGGGCATTCCTGGGGGCGTTCCCAGATTTTATGTACTTAGATACAGAATCAGGCCTAAGCGCTCTTAATGTAGGCGCCAGTATTTAAGCCTGCTTATAGCAGGCTTAATTGCAGCCGCATACAGTTAGGTGCAGCTTAGTGCTAAACCCGATTCTATAAAGGACGCATACTATTTATAGAATCATGCTAAGCACGTTTCATTTTTGATGCTGATTTATTAGATGCTACGTATAGAATTTGGCCCTATGTAAGTGGAGCAGGACTTTTGGGCACCGATGTTTGGGTGCCTATACACATTGGCAGCAGACTTTTGGGGACCCAACGATGGCATCTAAAAGTCCTCTCTGTTTTTCTTCTTCTCCTGCCCTGTCTGTACTTCTTCCCCCCTCCTCTGCACTGACTTCCAATACAAGGTGCTGGGTGACAGCTGCAGGCACTGCACTGACTTTTGGTGCAAGATGCACATTCTCAGAGCAGAAGGGAGATCACAGCTGTCCTAGGCGATGCCTGTATGGAGGATGGAGCAGGTCGCACTGCCCTGTACGTGAGCCTGTTCTGTCCTTCCTCACATGCACCACCTGGGGCAGCTATGGTCTCCCTTATGCTCTGAGGACCACTACCTGCAGCTGCTGGCCCAGTACCTTGCACCAGAGGTCAGTGGTGGGGAAAGAGTAGACTTTTAGACTCTGCTATCTGGGTGCCCAATTGTCTGGTGCCCATACAGCAGCCTCCAAAAGTCACGGTTGCCTAAATGGCAGTGCCCAAACCTAAACCACTTAGATCTTACCTAAAGTATAAACAGTATAGTAAATTGTTAATAATCAAACAATAAACAGAATTAAATATTTCAATAGATACTATTTTTCTCTAATTCAGGCAGCCCTGAGAATAGAAGAGTCTACAAAAAGGCTTATGACATTCTGCATGGTCCAACAACTGAAGTCCAATTCCGGGCTTTAGCAGTGCCACGAAAGCCTGAAATCTCTGGAAGGTTCACGGTACCAGAACCCATTGAAATTGGCCAGGACGCCAACGTATCCCTGATCTTAAAGAACTTGACGTCTGGTGCCAAGACTGTAAAGGTGGACCTGAGTGCCTTCACCGTCATCTACACAGGGAAACAGATACAGGAGATTTTCAGTGAATCTAGATCTGTTTCTCTTGCAGCTAGCAAAGGTAACCTTGACATGTCATGATGGTCTATAATATTATAGTAGAGGGACTTAATTATATTTAAGCCACTGGGAGATGAAAAGGGAAGGAACCCTTCCCAACGTATTTAACAGTAATAGCCACAAGGAGTTAAGCTACATTCTGTCCCAGTCTACAGTGAGCTCAGATACATATTAAAGGCAAGTGATCGCTCTCGGTCTCTGGTACCGCCACTGATGAGATCATGAATCGAAAGAGACAAAGACAAGATGTGTTAGGAGACATGCAAATTTATACTGCAGAGAGTGGGTATTTCTGGGAGGTATAATGGACTTCTATCTAGTGACTCTGACAAAAAACAAACCTACCAGGATTTAAGAGTCTAACATGGCCACCCCCAATACATCGAGAAACATCTCTCTTTATTTTCACCGCACTGTACCTGCTGTACACTGCCTTGGGTGAATCTCTTCATAAAGGTGGTTAATAAATCCCAGTAAATAAAATTGTGGCAAATTGTTGGTGCGTAAATTGTCTACTGACCAGTTCCCTTAATAGATGTTTATAATATATTCAGTTTATAAAACTGTTTAAACCCAGTATGATACAAACAGCTATAGGAGTGCAGTTAGGACCACTGTTAAGATATGTTAATTTTGCCACTGACTCTTTCATACAGTGAGACCTAGTTACTAACAATGGGGTTAATAGTAAAATGACATGTGTTAATGCTAGCCCATGTTGATAACTTCCCCCCTTAGCAGGGCTTTTTTTGAGGGGGCACTTGGGGGTACTGGCACCTTTTCCACTGTCTGCTAAAATTGACCCATGGTCCCCAAGTTTTAATGAAAGAGCTCAGGCTTTACACACCAATTCTGCCTTGTCATAGATTCTGTGGTTGCAGGTTGCCTGGCTATTGTGGGGTGGGTCCCTCAGTAATCGCCCCACCCTTGAAGGGTGGCCTGGCACCTTTTTTGTTAGAAAAAATGCACTGCCCCTTAGTGATGGCTACCTCTTGAAATACATAGAGGGGCATAATCGAACGGGGCGCCCAAGTTTTCCTGAGGACGTCCTCGCAGGACGTCCCCGCGAGGAGGTGGGGAAACCTGTATTATCAAAACAAGATGGGCGGCCATCTTTCATTTCGATAATATGGTTGGGGACGCCCAAATCTCAACATTTAGGTCGACCTTAGAGATGGTCGTCCTTAGAGATGGTTGTCCCCGATTTTTGGCCATAATGGAAACTGAGGACGCCCATCTCAGAAATGACCAAATCCAAGCCATTTGGTCATGGGAGGAGCCAGCATTCGTAGTGTACTGGTCCTCCTGACATGCCAGGACACCAACTGGGCACCCTAGGGGGCACTGCAGTGAGCTTCAGAAAAAGCTCCCAGGTGCATAGCTCTCTTACCTTACGTGTTGAGCCCCCCAACCCCCCCCCCCCCAAAATCCACTCCCCACAACTGGTCAGTCCCTCTCCCTCCACTAGTCCGTTCCCCTCTCTCTCCTTCCCCTCATTCCCTTTCCTCCTTTCCTGAAGTTACTATTGAGGAAACTACACTTCTCCTTTCTTCCTCAAAATGTACCACCTGTTCCTCTGATCCCATTCCCACCCACCTTCTTAATGCCATCTCTCCTACTCTTATTCCTTTTATCTGTCACATTCTCAACCTCTCACTTTTCACTGCCACTGTCCCTGCTGCCTTTAAACATGCTGTGGTCACACCTCTCCTTAAGAAGCCTTCACTTGACCCTACTTGTCCCTCTAATTACCGACCCATCTCCCTCCTTCCTTTTCTCTCCAAATTACTTGAGCGTGCTGTTCACCGCCGCTGCCTTGATTTTCTCTCCTCACATGCTATTCTTGACCCATTACAATCTGGTTTTCGCCCTCTCCACTCAACCGAAACTGCGCTTACTAAAGTCTCCAATGACCTATTACTGGCTAAATCCAGAGGTCAATATTCCATCCTCATTCTTCTTGATCTTTCCGCTGCTTTTGACACTGTCGATCACAGCATACTTCTCGATACCCTGTCCTCACTTGGATTCCAGGGCTCTGTCCTTTCCTGGTTCTCTTCCTACCTCTCCCTCCGCACCTTTAGTGTTCACTCTGGTGGATCCTCTTCTACTTCTATCCCTCTGCCTGTCGGCGTACCTCAGGGTTCTGTTCTTGGTCCCCTCCTCTTTTCTATCTACACTTCTTCCCTTGGTTCATTAATCTCATCCCATGGCTTTTCCTACCATCTCTATGCTGATGACTCCCAAATCTACCTTTCTACCCCTGATATCTCACCTTGCATCCAAACCAAAGTTTCAGCGTGCTTGTCTGACATTGCTGCCTGGATGTCTCAACGCCACCTGAAATTAAATATGACCAAAACCGAGCTTCTCATTTTCCCCCCCAAACCCACCTCCCCGCTCCCCCCGTTTTCTATTTCTGTTGATGGCTCTCTCATTCTCCCTGTCTCCTCAGCTCGAAACCTTGGGGTCATCTTTGACTCTTCTCTCTCCTTCTCTGCTCATATCCAGTAGATTGCCAAGACCTGTCATTTCTTTCTTTACAACATCCATAAAATCCGCCCCTTTCTTTCCGAGCACTCTACCAAAACCCTCATCCACACCCTTGTCACCTCTCGTTTAGACTACTGCAATCTGCTTCTTGCTGGCCTCCCACTTAGTCACCTCTCCCCTCTCCAGTCGGTTCAAAACTCTGCTGCCCGTCTCGTCTTCCGCCAGGGTCGCTTTACTCATACTACCCCTCTCCTCAAGACCCTTCACTGGCTCCCTATCCGTTTTCGCATCCTGTTCAAACTTCTTCTACTAACCTATAAATGTATTCACTCTGCTGCTCCCCAGTATCTCTCCACACTCGTCCTTCCCTACACCCCTTCCCGTGCACTCCGCTCCATGGATAAATCCTTCTTATCTGTTCCCTTCTCCACTACTGCCAACTCCAGCCTTCGCGCCTTCTGTC